>NW_009914009.1:0-24019 GCF_000696875.1 Nestor notabilis
CCTCTAAGGATCGCCTACCGGCGCTCCCTCCCCTCCCCGCGCCGGCGGCCTCCCTTCCCCCAGCCCGCCCTCACGGCCCCTTGGCCCTGACACACAGCCGGGGCCGGGAGCTCAGCCAGGCAGTGACCCTCTGCAGTCCCCAAAAGTCCCGAGGACCCTCACAGAGTACGTGCAGGTTCACGGTGTGAAATTGCCGCTAAGTTCAAGCTGCTAAACGCCGTCATGGTTCCAGTGCTGTTTCTTCCGTATGTGTGGTAGAGTAGTAGACTTTGTTGCTTAGAACTTACTGTTTTTATTAAAGAAACACAAAATAATCCCAAGCAAGCAAAGCAAAACAAAATACACAGAAGGGTGATAGACACAAATTCTGTAAGCACAACCATTCGTAAGCCCACAAGCAGGTGCATTCTTTCAGCAAAAGGGGTTGGCAGCTGTTCAGGAGAAGAGTAAGAGTTGGTTTAGAGATATGACGCACATAAGTGAAGTCATATGGATGATTTGGGGGGTGATGAACAGGATCCTGAAATCAGTTTTTTGTCTTTAAAAATATTCACACAGTAAAATAAGTAATCTTCATGGCCCTTCCTGTGTTGAGTATTTCTAAAACATCAGTTTAAAGATAATTTTAGCAAGCACTTACTTTGACTGACTGATTTTTATTTATGCTGTTGATAGATTATCAGAACGGAACTGTATAGAAATTGTCACTAAACTGATTGCAGAAAAGCAGTTGGAAGTAGTGCACACACTTGATGGAAAAGAGTATGTCACTCCAGCACAGATTAGTAAGGAGATCCGGGATGAGCTTCACGTATGTGGTGGTAAGTGTGGCATTTGCTTTCTTCCTCTGGATTTGGAAGTTAGGTCTGAAGACTACAGAAAGAATTTGAAGGTTGTGTTCAGTAGCCCTAATGTGGCCAAAAAGAAAAAGACAAAAAAAGTGAGCTTGCTTCCTATTGCTTCATCTACATATTAATGTGCCTACTACTTTTTTATTCTCACTTCAGATCTGTGTTAAGCTCTTAGGTAGGCATATCAAGATACATCACTTAGTTTGTATGTTCATTTTTGCCCATGCAGAATTTCGAAGGTAGAAGTGGTCGAAGAACCCTTTTGAAGGAAGTTTGGCATTTTAGTATGGTTAACTGTTTAGCCTAGATATTTGGCCTTGACTCGGAATTTCAAAATCATTCTCTTTTCATGTCATTGATAATATTTTAAAATTGTCACTGACATCTTCTGTTTTACCAGAATGACAAGCCGTCTGCTTTGTAAGATCTCAGATATATAAGGAAGCACATAGGCTTCAGACTGCTTTCTATCAGTGGTTTTAATGAGAAGACAGTTTACAGTTTAAGGATGTTTAAGGATGAATTTCATGTTACCATATGTTTGGAAAATTAACTTCCTTATTATGTTCATACAGAATAGCAATATTCTTACAATTACCAAAAATATGTCTCAATATGTTAGGCCACTGTATCATATCAGTATGATAGCTTGAATTGAATTTAAAGTTGCTGGGTTTTGTTAGTAGCATCATGCAAGGGTAAAAAGTTTTGGCAATCGCTGTTTTGATACTTTTGGACTAGTGGTCAAATCCAGATCAGCAACAAGGTAAAAACTAATTGGGAGGGAGTTTGAACAGTGATTTTTACTTCTGGAATTTCTATATGGGATTGTCAGCAAGGCAATAGGGTAGAACAGGGTAGAACAGTAGGGATATCTTGCACTGACTGCCTGTGATTTGATAATACATAAAGCTGAAGTTGGTTTAATTGGTTTACAAAAAGGTAATGAAGAAATGTTTTGTATACAGTGGACTATGCTATATACTACATCTGTTCAAACATGTTTTATTCACTAAAAGTGTATTTGTACTTTTTTTTTTTGAAGGTCGAGTAAACATTGTTGATTTACAACAGGTAACTTTCTCGTAACAAAAAACTGCATACTTCTTTCTTTACTTCACCATGTGTATTGTAAATGTGGAGTTTATCAGTTATACTCCAGCTAAGTTACTTTTTTAAAAGAGAATGAACTTTATGAAAAGCTGATAGCTCATGTCAGAGTACTGCAGATTACTTAATCTGTCCATTTACTGCTTTATAGAAAGCTCCTGTATGCTTAATAATAATCTACGGCCTCTGAAATCACCACTGAAATGTACAGATTTTCTTTATGAACTCTTCCTTTGTAAACTAAGGATAGCAAACAGAAAGTAAATATGTTTTCCATTTAAATATAAAGCTGCAGGAGCATGCATAATTAACTTTGCACACCTCTTTGGATCTTCGCTCTTCCTTCATTAATTGCTTGTCTCCACTAATCTTTATCCTCAAGTAGTCTTCCTCTGTGACTAATTTTCCCTTCTGGCTTGAGTAAAATCACTTGGAATCAGAAAACCTTTCTGAAGGACAATTTAGTATTTTCTGTTCATAGCTTTCTGGAATTTTTTTATTATAGAGGTTTCTTTTAACCTTGTCACAGTTGCCAAGAAAGCATTGCTGCTTTATTCCAAATCAGAGCTTAACTGTCTATGTATGCAATAGCAGAAGAAAATAAAAGCAGCTTTCCTCAAAACATAGTAATGTGTAGGTATAATATCTCTATTTTTGAGAAGTAATTTAAAGTTCTGATAAGAGGTTTCATTGGCATTTTTCTTTAGGTAATAAATGTGGACCTCCTGCATATTGAAAACAGAGCTAATGACATCGTTAAATCTGAAAAAACTATTCAGCTTGTACTGGGACAGCTTATAAATGAGTGAGTACTTTCAGGAGCAATATGTATAATTCATGTCTCTTATATTTTAGAATGCAGACTAAAAGCATTGGCCAGCTGTTGTTGCTTTTGAAGCGAAATACATTTTCTTGACTTCTGCTAAGGCTGCCTGGTGGTGATCAGTGCTTCTTTTGCAAATGGCACATGAGGCCTGTCTCAGCAAAGTATCCAGTGAATCCGTGGAGCAAAACCCTTACTGAATGTCTCTGTCCAGTATCCTGCACTTAGGAGGCTTCATTTCTTACTCACTGTCTTTGTGTACAGCCACCAGATCTCTCTTGGCTTTGCTGTTTGCCTCAGCTATTGACAAACCCTCTTAATTTTTTCCTACATCTTGCTTTACCTCACAAGCCGAAGATGTATGAGCAAGTTATTTCATGGCTTTCAGCACACTAACAGCCACTGAAGTAATACTCTTGTCTCTATTATTGATTGTGCTGCAGGATATATTCTTGGCAAAGAATGTGAAGTTCCTGGCTCTCTTGAAAAGAAACTATCTTGCTTGTTAAAGCCCATTTCTAAGTCTCATTGACATATAATGTTTTCTTGTTCCTGCTATTCGACAGATTCATACAAGCAGATAAAGGGCCAATTTTAATACTAACTATTTGGTTAGCAGGCTTAAAAAAAAAAAGCAAACAACCACATGTTCACTGACATTGTTCTCCTTTATTAATTTAAAATAACTTTATTTTTGCAAAAATTCAGCAGAAAGAGGTATAGTCATAGAATCATAGGATGGTTTGTGTTGGAAAGGACCATACAGATCATCTGGTTCCAACCCCACTGCCATGTGCAGGGACACCTTCCACTAGACCAGGTTGCTTAAAGCCCCTGTCCAACCTGGCCTTGAACACTGCCAGGGATGGGGCAGCCACAGCTTCTCTGGGCAACCTGTGCCAGCACCTCAGCACCCTCACAGGGAAGAACTTTCTGATGTCTAATCTAAGTCTCCTTTCAGTTTAAAGCCATTATCCCTTGTCTTACCACTACATGCCCTTGTAAAAAGTGTCACTCCAGATTTCTTGTAGGCCCCCTTTAGGTACTGGAAGGCTGCTCTAAGGTCTCCCTTCTCTAGCCTTCTCTTTTTCAGGCTGAACAAGCCCAACTCTGTCACCCTGACTCCATAGGAGAGGTGCTCCAGCCCTCTGGTCCTCATAATGCCAGGTCAATTAGTAATTCAGCATGTGGCTAACAGGCTGATCTTGAAATTTACACTTACTGTGCTGGGGTGTTTTTTTTTCTTGTTTTTAAATAAGGAGTTACCTGGATCAATTAGCAGAAGAAATAAATGATAAACTACAGGAAACTGGCCAGGTGACAATATCAGAACTCTGCAAGGCGTACGACCTCCCAGGAGACTTCCTGATACAGGTGATGCAAGCCACCAACCTAGCAAATGTAGAATTTATTGTATTCACATTCTTTAGTTATCTTGGTAATATTCATGGCTTTAATTGTTATAAGCTGTTTGTCATTCTAAGTAGAAAAGTATTAGGTACATAGAAGTTGCAGCGTAACAGCCATTCACAGAATGAAGTTGACATTTGCCTTTTCACTACTAGGCAAAATTTCTTCATAATCTTTATGACTGTTAGGAACTGATTAGGATTAGTAATGTTGGGAACAGGTTAGAGTAGTGTAAAATCTGAAAATTTATTTGTGTGAAATTCTAAAGATATAGGGGTAATTTCATCAGTCTCATTAGTTTCCCAGGAAGCAGAAATACAATGGTAGAGACCATTCAGAAAAGGTAAAATAAATGTTTGTTTCTAGAAGCTGAAGCCAGACAATCAGAGTAGAAACAAAAAACTGTTTTCCTTTGTTAGTGACTCTTGTAGTGTTTAAAAGCATTAGGGAGAATTCTCTTTCCATTATTTGGAAGACACTTTTTTCAAAGGGTAATCCTATGACATGTGTTAGGTGAGCAGTCATATGATGTACCACAGACAACCTTTTTGACTCTCAGTTTATGAGCAGATTTCTTGTAATATTTGTTGCATGATTAGCTTCTACAAAAACATTTCTAACGTACAGAAATTATTACATGGGTTCTTGTCGTGGTTCAAGCCCAGCCGGCAACTTGGAACCACGCAGCCGCTCGCTCACTCCCCCCCTTTTCCTTCCTCCCCCCGCTCCCGGAGGGATGGGGAGGAGAATCGAAGGAATGTAACTCCCACGAGTTGAGATAACAGCTCTCCAGTAACTAAGGTATAATACAAACCACTACTGCTACCAATAATAATGATAAGAGGAATAACAAGGGAAAAGGACACAACCGCTCACCACCCGCCGACCGATACCCAGCCCGACCCGAGCAGCGATCTGGGCCTTCCGGGTAACTCCCCCCAGTTTTCTATATTGGGCATGACGTGCTGTGGTATGGAATACCCCTTTGGCCAGTTTGGGTCAGGTGTCCTGCCTCTGCTTCCTCCTGGCTTCCCCTCCTCTCTGGCAGAGCATGAGACTGAGAAAGTCCTTGGTCAGAGTAAACATTACTGAGCAACAACTAAAAACATCGGTGTTATCAGCGTTGTTCCCAGACTGAAAGTCAAAAACACAGCACTGCACCAGCTACTAAGAAGGAGAAAAAATGACTGCTGTAGCTGAACCCAGGACAGTTCTCTTTGTTACCTGGGCAGTATTTCCTGGGTTTAGTTCACTTGCAACAATGCACATTTATAAGCTGTTTCTGCCTCTTTCTTTTGTGTTTATTGTTGCTAATTTTTATCTTGTCTCTTTGAAAAAAAATGGATATTGAATTCGTCTGCCACTGGTTTGCACGAAACTAATACAAAGGTTAAATCTGAGTATTCACTGTGCATTTCCAAACCATTCTTACTTCTTTTGAAAAGTTTTCTTTCATCATTAGATACCCACATGTCTGATAGAAGAGGGCATTGTTAGGAAAGCTGAATTCCCTTAAGTTTGGAGTGTGGGCCATAATGGCATCAATTTATATGTAGTAAATACATTCTCAACATACCTAAATAGTAATTTCCACTTGCAGTCCTCATTTCTGACTGTTTTGTCTTTTAGCAAAGCTGATTAGCTGCTCTGTTAATAAAGATTTTTTTCATTAATTATTGTTTAACATCATTAATATACAGTTTTAGCAGTCATCCCAGCTTCCATTTACAGGCATTATCCAGACGTTTGGGTAGAATTATTCATGGACAACTAGACCAGGAAAACCATGAGGTGATTTTTACAGAAGCCTTTGTGTCCCGCCATCGAGCACGCATTCGTGGTCTCTTCACTGCAATTACTCGGTAAATGGAATATTTGCAACCACATATTAAAATATTTTTAGCATAGGTCTTTATAGATGAAATTCTCTTGTGATTGAAAAAGAAAAGGAAATAAAGAGCTATGAATTGATTTCTTTAAGTGTAGTTCAGTTCCTGGGGTGAAATATTTACTTATAGTAGACCCACATTTTTGAAATGGGGACCTCCTTTTGAAAGGAGAACAAGAGCAGTATAACAATACACAGTATACAACAAGTTGTTTGGCTGAAGAAAATGTTGATTGGTAGTTCTTTCGTTTGTTTGGAGAGAATCTATCCTCATTGTCATTCTACCACTTTCCAGTCAATTACATATTGATGTCTGCCCACTATGTGTGGTTCTAGGTAATTTTTTATAATTAAGTCAATAACCTTCTGTGTCGATTTGTATGAAGAGAAAAGCTTGGAACAGCAAAAGTTCCCTTAGAATAATTATCGTAGCTTTGTTATAAGATAAAATTTCATGGGAATTCAAAATTAAAACATTTTAGGCAATGTTAAACATCAGTGTAGCACCCTGGGGCTAAGACAATTTGTAGTTTTGTCCATCTGGAGTAACCTCTCTTATTTCTAGATTCTCCACATCAGTTTCAGGTCAGTAGTTTATTTTGATTTGTTTGTCTTTTTTCCAAGGCCTACACCTGTAAGTAACTTGATCACTCGGTACGGATTTCAAGAACATTTACTTTACTGTGAGTTTCATTTGGATTGGGTTGGTTGGTTTGGTTGGGTTTTTTTAGTTAATTAATAGATTCTTCATTACTAGAAGTATGCTTTCAAATAAGCATTTTAGTATATAGCTTTAAGTCTGGAAGAAAGAGCAATATGTTTCTCTTTAGTGTAAAAAACATTAAAGAGATGTTCTCTGTATCTAAAGCAACGAAAGCATACGTTGATGAAATGCCTCTGCGACAGAATAATGCAAGAAGTACAGAACTCGTTTTGTCATCTGTTTCGTTATTTGCCCTTAGCTACTGGCAGTTTTATCAGTGAAGCTCACAATAGGGGACAGATTTTATGTAGCCAAATAACATTAACTGCTCTGGATTTTATTTATTGACTTTTCTCTGTGATATCGGAGGCAGAGCTTTTGTTATGCTCTTAGTTAAATGTGTTTATATGCTGAGAGATAAAGTGTATCCTTAAACTGTTTGCTTTTATTTTTCACAGTTCCTTGTTGAAATAGAAATGCAAAAAAAAAAAAAAGATTTCCTACCCAACTGCTGAAACTTTTTAGGCAATACTTAATTGTTTCTTACTTCTCATGTTGCAGCTTTTCTTTGACTACCCCCTCCCATCTGTCCAAAATGGTGCTTCAAGCATCATTAGTCTTGTATTCTGACTAAGTGCTACTGGTCTGTGGAATCCCTTAATAGTTTTCTGTCTCTTCTCATGAAAGTTACTGTTTCTCTTTTGTTTGATTGTGTCTTTTTGCCTTCTGGGCATTGCGTGCTTTAGCTGCACTATAATACCTCTCTGCTTACCTTCTTGTTCTTTGCAACAAACTTGTTCACTGAAGATTAAAATCTTAGCATTTAAATAAAATTATATAAACACTCTACTTTCACATAACCTATTTAAGGTTTCCTCTTTTTTTTTCTTTTTTTTTGGAACATGCCATCCAGCTATTCATAGATTAAAAGGAAAATCTGTTAAAACTGCATCTTAGTACTGTTGCAGTACCTGACAAATTTCAGTATGTGGTTACAGTCTTTTTCAAACAGGTCCTGCAAGTACATGATCGTGTTCTACTCATGTACAGTGTTAATGTGAATTGAAGTTATAGTGTTTTCTCATTGCTAGTAATCATCACTGTGGCTAAGGGTATTTCTCATACTATCTTTTTTATGGGTTTTGGGGTAGATTTTTTTTTTAGTTTGTTCATCTTTTTCTTTAGTTTTTCTTACTGTATTTCACTTCCTCTGCAAGTTTCAAAGAGCTTTTTATCTTTTTACTCACTGCCAGAGGACATTTGATTTTTTTCTATCTATTTGCTGAGATACCATTTCAATTCCACAAATGCTGGAAACTTGAAAAGAATACCTTTTAATGATGTTACTTCTATGCTTTGCTTTTTATGTTTGTTATAACTTAACTATTAGTAAGTATAAAAATCTAATTTTACTTTAAGAATCTGTCCTATAAGCTCCATTTTATACAAGGTAACTGAATTATGGCAGAACATGATTTCTAGCTCTTGTCTTACATGATGTAAAGCTGTATCTTGTTTAAATCAGTTTCTCTTTCGTCTACATTTTCTCAGCATAAGTACTGTTAGCTGAGTTAGAGGCAGTGGAGTTCAATAGCTGCTACTCTAGCTTGTAGAGACTTACCTACAATTTGGGCATATCTGACCAAAGAAAAAAATCATGATTTAGCGTGCAGGATTTCTTCTGGAACCAGGTTTTCAGGTAAATTTTCCTGCTTAGGTGCGCTAAACCTTCATGTGCTGTACTAAGCATGTTGTAATGTTGACTCATATAATGAGGAAGAAGCCATACCGTGTGAAACTATTTAATGTTCTGTTCCAGGGTAAAATCTGTCTTTTAATGAAACAGAAATCATCACAAACTGGGGTTAAAAAAGCCATCTAGCAAAGCTCTGGAAATTAGCAGAGCTTGGCAGTTGATGTCACCGATTTTTTTTTAAGTATATCTAGTGATTTATGAGAAGGCACAAGCAGAACATACGAGGCAAATCAGATATTCCTGTGCACCTTTAATGGACCAAAAATACTTTATTTAGCATTGAGAAAGGCTTTGTACTTTGGCACTACCAGTTGCCAGTATGTTCTTCATCAACAGTATTTGTACATTATTAGGAGGTTATTATTGGCAACAGTGTGAACATTGTAAACCATAAAGATGGTCACCACTAGGAGGTGCTTACATTTGTGCAGTTTAGGTAACAATTTTTCATGCCATTTTAGTGTGTTCAAATCTCTTTTTTCTGTCTTGGTTAACATGCAAGCAGTGAATTTGAAGAGAACATTATTACAAAAATGCTTATATATTTTATATATAGAGAGAAAGATACTTTTATGACTACATTTTCTAAAGTAAAAGCTCAAACTGTACAGTTACATATTCAGCAAAAAGTGTTTTGATTCTGCCATTGAGGCTCACTCTTTTGAAACATTGTATGATTTCCAGAGCTTTTATCAGAAGACTCACATAGTCTTAAAAATAGTTGATAGACCCAAGAAATGTTTTTCTAGAACAAGCACAAACAACTCATGGGGGTGGGGTGTCAGCAAAGAAGAAAGCAAACAGGGAAAATAATTGCTATGTTTTGTTTAGTGGAGATAAAGTGGAAAGTGCCACTTCTTTTATTTTCTGTATTGTAGCTGTGCTAGAAGAACTTGTTAACACTGGTCGACTAAAAGGCACTGTGGTTGGTGGGAGACAGGATAAGGCTGTGTTTGTTCCAGACATCTATGCCAGAACACAGAGCAACTGGGTGGATTCCTTTTTCAAGCAGAATGGTTATTTAGGTAATTAATCTATATTCCCATAGATAAAATGTCTTTCTAAGACTAATATAGGTAATTGGTCTTACCCTAATATAGCCAGTGTTTGGAGTGAAGCCTTACAAGAATAAGTGGAAATCAATACAGTAGTTGATACTCCTTTGTTAAAAGACCCAGTAGTTGATACTCCTTTGTTAAAAGACCATCTTGCTTATAACGATGTGTGTTACTTTATCACAAAGAACCGTATTTCAACAGAGAGAGCCATACTGCTAAACAGTAATTTCATTTCTCTAAAACAGAGTTACAAATGCTACTTTTATTACTGTTCTGAAAACATTTATTAGACTGCTCATTGTAGACTTTACACGTGATCGTGTTTGACCCACAAGGTTGGAGTTTCAGTACAGACATCCAGATTACAACCAAACTTGGGCTAACAGTCCAGGCAGCCAAACATGCAGTACACAAGAAGAACCTGTGCAAAATAAGATCTGTAGAACTGGACCAGGTAGCACTAGTGCCCTGACTAGAATCCAAACAAATCTATCCAGCTTAAAGATCAGTGATGGTGGATGATGATGTTTTAATACAGGAGTATGGGAAAATATGAACCTAAATAAACAAAGAATGTATCCTTTTGGTCCCAAAGGGCCAGTTCCTAAAAATGGTCTTGCAGTTTGAAAAACTTCAGCATAATTTACTGTAGTAGCATTAAGTGTTTCTATGATATTGCTTGACTGATAGAGTATCTGTCAATCTTTGAATGTTTTCAGAATGTCTAAGTATAAACTGCCAAATAGTTGAAACACTTTGCTTGTGAGGCATTGCACAATTCAACAGGCATATTGGGGTAACTTTTGAAAACGAAACATTTTGACATTGTATATATTGTAAATATTGTTCATGTTTTATTGGAATATTTTGGAAAGATGCAACTGCAAAGATAAAGGTATAAGAATCAGAAAAAAAAATCAAAACCCAGAGCTAAACCTCAAACCATTTTTTTTTCCAAAACTCAGACCAAAGTCATGTCAATGATTTGATCTTCATATTTCTCTTAAGTATGTTGTCGCGCAGCTTGTAGCACACTAAGTTTTAGGTCAGCATCAGCTTAAGGCTGCATTTACTTGTATACAATCTATGAAATTCTTCATTTCCTGCTTTCAAAAAAAATTACTACTTAAGATCCTGTGAGTATGTGAAGGTACTTAAATGTGACAGACATCTAACTGTTTTATAGAATTTGATGCGTTGTACAGACTTGGCATCCCTGACCCAGCAGGCTACATTAAAAAGAGATACAAGTCCACACAGCTCTTATTTCTGAGAGCAGCTTGTGTTGGTCAAGAAATTGTGGATCAAGTTGAAGCCTCTGTAGAGGAAGCCATCAGCTCTGGAAACTGGATAGATGTAGCAGTAAGCAATCCTTTCAGTTGTTGTATTTATTTGTTCTGTCTTACTTTTGTGTCCAAGGATACTTTATTGATACTACACATATGTATAATGAAATTTCCATGTTGTCAAAGAAGAATATTCAGTTTAAGTGAAATAACAAGTAAAAAGGCATTATTTGCCTTTAAACTGGCCTGAACAAAGCCAGTGGAAGGATGTAGCAGTATTCAGTTGACAGAAACCTAGGACTAATTTTCATTTCAAAATTAGTGCTAGTGTATTGTGCTAGAGACCAGTATATTTGGGGAGGGGTGTGTGTGTGTGGAAAAATAGTTTAAACTGGACTTTTGTGACAGTTCCGTAAGCAGAGGGATATTAGCCATTTTGTCCTAGCCAAATCCTAATTCTAGGCCTTAACAGCACTATTTTGTCACTTGTAAGTTGTAAAACAACTGCTGTTGTTTTGTGTTTGGTGTTACTCTATCTGTTGAGGTGCATTTTGAAGAAGTTGCCATGCATTTACACAGAGCAATGTTGATTTGTGGTGTTAGAAGATTTAAAAGTGTTTACTCTTAAATTACTAGTTTAATTTTAAAAGTGCAGTGTATTCTAAGTAGTTAATAGATGTAAAATGTCTGTGCATTCTGTTTATCCACACGCAAGTGTGTCTATCCATTCCAGAACAGATTATTGTATGTAAATGATTTTTGTTTTCTTTACCCTAGACTCTTCTGCCCAGTTCATTGTCAGTAGAAGATGCTGGAATTTTGCTTCAGCAAGTGATGAGATCTTTAAACAAAAATTCTTCAGGTTTCATCTTCAGTGACACTATTGTGGTCAGTGAGAAATTTCTAAACAGCTGTGCTGATCTATTTTCTGCTACAATGCAACAGAAAGCTGAAAAGGTAGGAGTTTTATTGGTTAAGATGCAATCAATATATGTCGAGCGTTGGACTATAGTTTATATGACTTTGTATTTGCTGTTGCCATCTCTTTGCATTTCATCTGAAATACAGTTTGAGAAGAAGA
This sequence comes from Nestor notabilis, assembly GCF_000696875.1. NCBI lineage: Eukaryota > Metazoa > Chordata > Aves > Psittaciformes > Psittacidae > Nestor > Nestor notabilis. Next base: position 11,967 of record NW_009914009.1, read on the forward strand.
GAAAAAAATGAAGAAAAGGTTTGCATGTATAATCAGCGTAATTTAATATATGTTCAGTTGCACTCAGGGAACACCATTCCACTAACAGCGTGACCAGATGCTGAATTTTGAAGAGAAGAATAAGTATCTCTTCATGTGTTGCACTTTGAATACATGGTGTTACCTTAGCATACTGAAAACATGGCCAAAAGGATTAAATGTTTCTGCATGTATCTTTTGTTGCTGTATCTTTTTGCTGTTAAGTGCATGTTCTTTATTTTAGGAAATTAAAAGTAACCCTGTTAATTTAATCACTGAAGAAGATTTTAAACAGGCTTCTGGTTTAGAGAACTCATATGCTAATAAAAAAGACAAAAAGGATGAAAGAAGAAAGAAGGCAACAGGTAAAGCATCAATATTTGGCTTAAGCCAAAGGAAAAAAAAAAAAAAATCTTGTTTAGCCTTGGAAATACTCAAATATAAAGTTACTGTTACTGTATTTTGTAGTCTAGTCTGGTAGTTCCTTCCAGTCTGTTGCTGAAGATATTTTAAGAAATAATCCAACCACTTCTTCTCATTATCCTGTAAGTGTAGCTATATCTGAGCTATGTCCGTGAGAACTAATTTCAGGTTGAGAAATGCCATAAAGATGTCTTGAGTTGGTCTAACACAAGGCAGCTGTCTTCAGAAGCAAGGAATCCATGTTCATTTGTTAGTGTATATGGTTTGGTCATGTAAGACTGAGTAATGTATTGAGGACTGGCCAAACCAGTAGCTCGGGGACCTCTGTACCATTTTTGGTTACACAGTATAGATACACTGCTGAGCTCTACTTCTCAAGGACGCATGAAAATGAAAATATTTCTTAGTAGTCTTGAGAAATTAATTAAAAAATCACTCTGTATAAATAGAGAAATGAGGTTTGGGGTTTTTTTTTTAAATATTGTACATCTTTTCTGACAACCATGCCTGACAATTTTCTGTAGTTGGCACACACAGCAGTTATTTGGAGATTCACAGGTTAATATATATTCTGGGTGGGGGTGGACGTCACAAATGGAGAAGGTCTTATAAGTACTTCATCTGCTGCTAACTGCAAGTGAGCTACTTAGCTGTTCCTGCAAAATAATTCTTAAAAATCCATCTATAACACGTAACAGATGCAGCTAGCTTTGTGAGTAGTAGCATCTTGTCTTTGTGTTTCCTTTTCTTAAATGATAGCACTGTTACATCATGTAGTTACTTGAAATCTTGAACCTTATATTTAAATGGAAAAAGAACTACTTTCTCAAGACTTGGTGTGTGTATGGAACCAATTATTCTGGGGCTGAAATTTCTTTCAAGTGAAAAAAGAAGGGAACAAGCTGTGAAAAGGGGAATGAACAGCAGAACAGTTTACCTTGTGGAGAGGGACTGTATTTCAAATTAAGATCCTGTCTGCAGTGTGAATATATGGATTACGGGATGTATGAACTAAGTAATTTGATATGTTTGTCAGAAGTGGAACATCTCATTGCATTGTAGTAATCTAGGAATAGTTGAAAAAGAATTAGTGTTCTAGTTAATTGAATGCATGCTTCCAAGAATATTTTGGATAAATGCATACTATGTAGGATTTTTTTCTCTGCAAGTTAACAAAGTTACATTATCTGGGGTTTTTTTTAGTAGCTTAGTTATTCAGCATCACTGAATAAAAATGCTAAATGCCTACTAAGGTGCTGTTTTCAGCCAATAGAAAATCTCCCATTATATTATGAAAAGTGGTATTTCATCTGTTTCCAGCTGGAAAAAGATATTGTGCCTTTTTGAAATAAAATATATAGGTATATTTGGTATGATTAGTATTTGTGTTTATTGATGACATTAGCTTAAATAAAGCTGTGACTCAGTTGCTCTTTTTTTCTTAAGAATGAAACTTACAGCCCTAAGATTCTGGGACATGGATTGTAGGTTATGTTTAGAATCAGGTTGTAGGGTTTTAATTCAGCATTAACAAGTAATGCAAATAAATTACATTAATATTGTAAACTTTTTAAGTGCTACAACTTTGCTGTGTACTAAGCAAATAATTCTCCACCAGAGGGCAGTGGATGCGTGAGAGGAGGAGGAGGTGGTAATGCTAGAGAGATCAAGATTAAAAAAAACAAGAAGAAAGGAAGAAAAGATGCTGACAGCGATGAAGAGTTGCAAGCGCCTATCACAGGTTTGTATTTTTATTTTGGGCATTGTCTATTCATACTCACATGTTTTTTAGCACTTGATCTTTCGCATCTCTGTTTTTTCCCACCGTTCTGACAATGTCAGGTAAAATGTCAAAGATGACAATACTGTTTAGTTAGAGTTGTGTCAATGAATATGTTGCTGTTTAAATGAAATAGACATACTATATTCACTGAGAAGTATAACTTAGTCTTTAAAAAAGAAATGTAAGTAAAGGAAATGAGTGCCTGTGGAGTTTTTTATTATTTGATTTTGTGTAGGAAATACCTTAGATTTCAGGATTAATGTTCTGCTTGGTTTCTTAACACTTGCTGAATAGTGTATGATAAATGGAGAAGTTCACATCCAGTTCTAAATCTTAATTGGCTTAAATTAACAAATCATGACAAAGAAATAGTACGTAGATGTTTTTCCTCATCGGGATAAAATATACAGTCAAAGTTTTAATATTCTAAATAAGATTTGTCTTGTTTAACTGGCACTTCTACATCTGAACAAGTCACCTTTATAACTACTGACTTTGTAATGGAGAAAGGTAGTACTTTGAAGGACTAGTCTGTCTCGCTTGTTTTAGATACGTATTACAGGATGAGATTGAATCGCTCTCTATCGGTGCCCATTTCTCTGCCTTTACCATTAAGACAAGGAGCGTGAATGGCATCCTCAGAATTAAACACCTACATTGTTAGGCTTTCAGCAAACAGTAGTTGCAAGTGACACAGTCATAAAAATGTGTTATTTCTTTTATTCAGTGGAGAAGCAGAAATGTGTGCTTCCATTTTACGTATAGTATCTAGACTTTCAATACTGACTGAAATATTTTTAAACATATTTGAAGTTGTGAAGTACAGCATCTTAATTTTGTATGATACTACTCTCAGATTACTGAAATTCTCATATAAAGTTATTTTTCAAGGCTGCTTAGTTACTGAGCATATAAAATTAAGTATTAAATCACCTTTTTTTTTGTATTTTACAATTGTTGATGCCTGTGTTGCTGTATTTTAATAGGTAGATTGAGCCAAAATCCCAAGGTAAATTCAGATGTGTATAAATAAAACCTTTCCAAAACGTGATTTAAGCTCCCTTACTACCAGTTTATATAGCCCTGTATGTTGTTCATTGCTAGTGTGGCACAATTAGGAACATCATTGATTTCCATTCATTCAGTTTCTTTATGTGCAGAATAAACCTGTTTTATGTTGCATCTGCAACATAGAATGCCTGTCCATTTCTGGTTACCTGTCTTCATCCTGATCTCATTCTTATGTGTAAAACAATTCTGCAGCATGCAGGTAAACTTCGTATTTTGTCCAAAACCAAAATACAGAGGTACTAATTCATGTGTTAACAAGCAGCATGTAAGTTGATTTTATTACTGGAACTTCTTGTCTGGTTTAATACTCCTGCTTTTTTAGGTCTCAAATTTTATGTTGTAACCTCAAGCTTAGGATACCCTTTGTTACATGATTGTGTACTGTACTAAATGGAGTTTAAACAAAAGCCAACCTTGTGAAGTCTTTCAAATTGGAACATTTTATTCAGCTTTGGCATTTTAAAAATCTACTTGGTCTTGGTGACTTCATAGTTTCTGAATTGGTGTGTAGGCCAAGCAGTTTGAAATGTGACTACAATTATTACTTAAGTTGCCTATGAAGGAAAATAACTTCTAAGCGATCAAAAGAGATATTTTGTCAGTTTTTCATATGTGTAAGATTTAACTATCATGTGTAGTCATCCCTTTTTTTGCATCGTTGTTAATGCATTTCTTCTGTGGAGGTTTGGACTTAGAGGCATTTCAATGTCTCATGCCACAGAGGAAACACAGCAAAACTAAATACAATGTTTTCTCAATGAATGTTGCTCATGACCACTACAGGTAGGAATAAGCAGCCAGAGTTCCCTTTCATGTCACAAGATGAAATTCAGGATGTTTTAAAGACCCACATGCAGGATTGTCCTGAAGAACTTATTACAGAACTTGCTGAACATCTAATAAGGTAATTTCAGAAATTCAACTGGAGTTAGAAACTCTGCAGTTCACTTCAGATGAACCTTCTCTTCAGTCTGTTTTCTTCCTTAGAAAAAATGTTTTGCTGATGGAAGCAAAGCATATTACAGCTCCATGTTATGTACTTGCTTATGTATTAGAAAACTGTCCTGACACAGTAATGAGAAATAATGCTTCTGCTTAGCAGCAGTAGGTGGTTCTGTGCCCTTTGTCAGCAGGCATATTTTCAAGTTCATGGTTGTACTTCCACCCCCTTACACTGATCATGTTGGGGTTTCATACAGCCCTTGGTCTGTGTTCACGTTTCCTGTCTTTTGTGGCTTCGCTGGTACCTGATGAACTGGGTAATAAGCTAGGTCAGCAAACTGATCTAAGCAAAGATGAATATCTTCTTTTAAAAGATGTTCCATAAAAGAGAGAGGATGTGAATATGTGTGTTCAGGGCAAAAAGGACATTAGAATACAATGGTAACTGTAATGGTAACATTTTTAGAAGGGCCCATGCAACTTAAAAGTCTTCCGCTCTTATAGCTATCATGGAGCTGAAATTTGTCCACAGATCCCTGAAAGAGTTTTTGAATAGCATTGCGTCTGGAAATATTTTCTTTCATTTTTTTTGCATTTAGGAGTTGTTATGAGTTAAAACCTTGACAAGCATGTACATACTGTGCATACTGTAAACATTAGTACTTCTGCACTTACAAAAGTGCATTTTAAATTCCTAGTGCTTTTTTTGTTATTTCCATTATTTGCTTTTTTATTTAGCACACCATTCTGTGGCATTCATGTCCCATTCACTTACTGTGTAATGAAATAGCTGTCTCTATTGCTGATATATTTGGAAAAATCTACAATTTTACACTTCGCTTGATGTTCCCTTTTTCTTCTTTCTTCTTCCCTGTTTTAAGACCTTTAACAAAAACTTACCAGGAAGTTGTGCGTTCTGTTTTTACATCTTCAACATCTTCTTCTGGAGCCAGCAGAAGACAGACTATGAAGGACTTGCAGGAGGAATTCTCAAACTTGTACAACAACATTCGGTTATTTGAAAAGGGAACAAAGCATTTCACAGGTACAATACATATATACTTTAAAACCTGAATATACTCCTTCAAGGGTGTTGAAGTTATTCCAGAATCTACGTTCAGGGTCAAAGAAGGGGAACAGTTTAAAAAGGAAAAGCTTAAAGATGCGTTTACTCTGCCTAACACTGACCTTATGCTGAAGTGCAAAATTAGTAAGCCTCCTTCATTCTGTCACCTATGCCACTAATAAAAAATACAAATACTACCTGTTTCTAAGAAGGCACTGTTAAAAACTCTTTTAGGTTTGATACGGAAAGTAGCTGCTCCTTGAGGGCAGCTTTTCAAAAAGGTGTAGATTCATTTTGCAGTGGGTTACTTTGTAAGGTGTCTTCTTTAGCTACCTATATTTTGTGACAGAAAAGTAGCATTAGGAAAATATTATAGACATTTCCAAGATTCTCTGCTGTATTCAGCTTTTATATAGAACTTTGCCTGTGGAAAACTTGTAACAAAAGGAAATGCTAGTAAAACCCCTGAAATTCCTATGTTTAGTAATAAATGGAATTATTTCCCATTAGCTTCTGTTCTTGTACATGTGTTCTGTAGCCTCTTTTTTCTAAAAACTGTTTCAGTCCTAAAGTCATGTGCCTGCTTTTCTGTTTTACTGCTTGTCCTGTAGACTTTTCATTTTTTGCTTATTGATGAATAGCAGTGGTTGTTCATTAGGGGTTCAGGAGGATTGTACAGGGACTACTTTACTGCTTATACAAATATACCTTTTGAAATACTAGCAACACATTAAAATGCTCTTAGAGACCTGAAAGCTCACATTTTTCACTGAAGAATGTCTGCAAACAACTGCAAATGTCATGTTAGCTTCATGTATCCAGATAACTTTGTCATACTTTGTTATACTACTCATACTTGATAAGAGGAAGTGCTGTGATAACTGTCATAAGAATCACATAGCTATAAGTTAACTTTTAATCTCTTACTTCTTTTAACAGATGAGACTCAGAGTAATCTTGCCAAACATCTGTTGAAGACAGTCTGTACAGATATTACAAATCTTATTTTCAACTTCCTCGCGTCTGATTCAATGATGACAACAGAAAATTACTCTACAATCACAAGTGAGGTACACAGTTAACGGTTCCTTTTTAACAGTCTCAAGTAGATCAGTGATGTTTATTTAGTATTTTATTATCTTCTATATAAATGTGCCTACAGCTAAAATGATAATTAATAGTACGGATTATTTTCATTCTTGTCTCATACAGGTCCGGACAAAGATTTTAGGTAAATTGCCGGAAGATACCAGAGGCCCTTTAACTAAACTGCATACTTCTCTCAATGGCAAGGTAAAATGATCCAGAATCTGAGTTGAGATTTTTCTACTAATACAGTGCTAATAAACAGCTAACATAGAGCGCGTAGTACATAACTGGTGCTGCTGTGAAGGATAAAGTCAAAATAATCTTTTGAATTTTTGTAAGTCAGTGAGAATAAGTACATTTTCATATCTGTGAATTCTAAGAAGTGAAAAGGTGATCTTACATTGTGATACTGATAGTCACCTAGCTCTTCGCTTCCAGGTGGAATCCAGTGTATCTCTTAAGTGCAGGTGAGAAAAATAAAAGCTGAGAGAGAATCTGCAATTCAAAGTGGTTGATGTTTCTTGTATTTCATTCCTGAAGATCCTGATTATTCTCCCATGTATTTCATAACTAGTAAAACTCTGGATATTTAGGGGGAAAAAAAACAGATTAGCAGTGAAAGTACAAAGCAAAGTAATTTATTCTTTTATGCAGAAGACCAGACTGATACTTTTCTTAAGAAAAACGTATCTCTAAATAATTGTAGAACATATATTCCTTTTTTAATTCCGTTTTTAAGATTAGTGGATTATAACTTGGTTTAGTATTTAAGTATACAAACAATTAGAAGAGGAATAGAGTTAATTTCTACTAAATACTTTTTACTTTCTCTTTTCTTTCCGAGCATATTACAAATGTATTCACAGTCACCTGTTTGTGTGATTAATTTTGAACAGTAGTTTTTTATAATCTGCTAACACAGTTTAAATATTTATATCATTTTCTGATAGAGTGTAGAAGATTTTCTTTCATGCCTTGATTCTGCAGTGGATATTTGTGGTATTATGGTGAAAAAAGGAGACAAAAAGAAGGAAAGGTACCTTAATTTTATTTATTCTATGCACAGTCTGTGAAATGTGGCTGTATTGCTGCACAGATGTTAGGTGGTTAGTTTGGTAGCAGTCACACAGAATGTGTAAGTAAGAGGCAGTTTTTCTTTTCAAACTGTTTAACTGAAAAATGCAAAGTCAAGCAGTCCTAATTCCATGGGAGAAGGAGGAGGGGGGAGTTCATATTTATCTAATTTACTTGACTTACTACTTCTTACAACACAGTTCATAAATTCTCTAGGGGGCTCTCAAAATCTGAGCTACACCAGTGCTAGTTTTTTGGTTTTTTGTTTGGGTTGGGTTTTTTTGTAATGTGTTATTTTACATAGAACTGGTCAGAGGAGAAAATTAAAATTAACTGAAGTTAGGTGTTTTAGAGTATATTATCAACTGCTGTAAGACAGAAATATTTTTATATAATGTATTCCTTTTCCTCAGGCAAGTCCTGTTTCAGCACAGACAAGCTCTGACTGAACAGCTTAAAGTCACAGAAGATCCAGCTCTTGTTCTGCACCTGACATCAGTTCTGTTATTTCAATTTTCAACCCACTGTATGCTTCATGCACCAGGAAGATCAGTACCACAGATCATTAATTTCCTAAGTGGCAAGATCCCAGAGGTATTCCTTTCTAACTTCTTAAGGGGAAAGTACCTTGTTTCTATGACAGAACATTGAAGTTGTGCCTTACACTGTTTCTGCTGCATAAGACTGACATCTTTGTGTTTCATGTCTAATTATTGTTTTATTTACAGAATAGATAATTCTGCTGATAATGGATTGTATTTCAAAGCTATCATTTCGAGAATCTGTCTTCAATATTTTTTAATAAAACTAAAAATCGACCTGTTAGTAGTACTGCAGCTTTTGCCTTTAACCATAGATACAGCTGTCTACTGCAGGATGTTATAATTCTTGCAAGTGAAAATTCTTACACTCTCTTTCCTCCCAGTTAGAGCAAGGTTGATTTTTAAACTTCTCTAGTTCAATTTTAGAGAAAGATAGACCACTTCAGAAGTAAAAACATTGAAATTCTGTATTCCAAACTGCCCAAACTGGTGATGTTTACTAACTGCACTGCTTCCCTGCTTTGGTAGTTAATTGTCCTGTTCTCACAGCATTGATGCACTTTAATTTTTCTGCCTCTTTGAATGTCTCTCAGAATTTAGGTTGCAAAATAACTTGATAGAAATATATTTATGTATATATTTAACCTCTTTAGGCAAGAATGGGAGAATGCTTTTTAAAAAATTTACTTTAATTAAAGGTCTGGGTACCATCTCTGTAAGAATGACGTTCCTTTGCTTTGTTCTCTTTTTTCCCCTTAGGATCAGCATTCTTTGTTAGTCAAATATCAAGGGCTAGTAGTGAAACAGTTGATCAGCCATACAAAGAAAACTGAACATGGAGGCAGTGACACATCAGATAACCAGGAAGAGGAAGGAGCAGATGCCATTCGAAAAGAGCTCCAGGAAATCACTACCTCTATCAAAGACCTTGTTCTCAGACCTAGGAAGTCTTCTGTAACAGAGGAATAAAATTATTATTTGGTGCATCCACATCCATAATGCAGTCAGATTTTTATTTTTTTTCCTTATCCTGAAGTAAAGGATAGCAGAAAATTCTTTGCAAACTTTAAAATTTAGCTTCTAATAATGGCAAATTACAGCAGGGTGATGTTGGTAGAGTTTTGTTGTTACGGGGTACATGTAATACGTGTAACACGTACATTGTAGCAGTACAGCTGTGGACACTGGGTATGAAATTAGTGGGGTTTAATTAGCGTCTTCATGTGAGGCCTCAAGAAATGGTTATTCAAATAACAGTGTATTTTATTCCATACACACACAAGCTTACGGTTTTACTTCTCTGATTTGGATTTATAATGAATTAAGAATTGCATATAAATGTATTTAAGCCCGTATATCTCAATTTCAAATACTAGTTTTGAAATTGTCTGCCTACTAGTATACAAATGAAAGGCCATCTTTACTTTTTTATACCATTAGTGGATGTTTTCTGCTTCGGTTCACTGGACCGCAATGGTAAAAACCATTGAGTACAAGTGTATATTGCTAAAGTTAAGAGAAGTAACCCAGTATTAATGTGAGTTTCTAAATGTACCGAAAGCTTATGAAAATCAGCATACTCATGCTATTAATGTGTTCTGTTAATGTCCATAATAGCTGCTCATTTCAAGCTTGTAATTCAAAAAGAGGAGGTGATAACCATCTGCACTGGTATTTTGGGAGTCGATAAATACTGTTACGCCTGGATATTTTACATGCTACGTGTTCATTCAGCAGACTTCTTGAGTTTTTAGTCCAGTTCCCATAGCAGTTAGAAGCATTGCATTCTGTCAGCTCCTTGAGAGAACTTGTAGTATTCTGTTTATCCTGAGTTTCATTAAAAGAATTCAGTTTATGATCTTTCTACATAAGCTTTACAGGCCAAAATACTGGCTAAAGTGTTTCCCTTGAGTTTTTTACCAGCCTTATTTTTACACGAGCAGTGCTTTTCGTCTTCAGGAAAGTCGTAAAATGTGTAAAATAGAGTTCTGCTAGTATTAATTACACAATTCTTGTATAAAAAATATACTGCTAACTTATTTTTAAGAAAAGAAAATTATCAAACAGAAGATACTGTAGTTGTCTTACTTCAATATTGCCCATTGATTTCATGTGCGTAATTTCAGGGTTTCACATAAAGTCAAGTTTGAGTAGTAAGGCAGAAATAGAGTTCTTTTCACTAAATATGTCATTCACCCATTCTTGCCGAAATTGTTTGATTCTGAAAGAAAGCAAATTCTGTGCAAACCCTGCTCTGTTTTCCAACAGTTCACGTACTCTATAAGCTAAATCTTAAATACGTTAAAACCTGAAATAGCAATAGATGAAAGTTGAAGAGGCCAAGTATGGAAGCTCAGTAACTGATTAAACAAGGTTAAGATAATTTTGGAAAGGTAAAAAATTGAATTTTGTCCATATATAAAAGGCAGTAACATTTATCAGTGTTCACAGTGGTGCTGGTTTTTACCAGGTGTAAGGCAAAACAGTTTGCCAGTTGTAAGGCAGAAGTAAAGGTAGTTGTTTTTCTTTCCTTGGCTGTTCGCTCTCCTAGCTGACAATAAAAGGCAATGAGAAGTAAGAGATGAAAAATATTCAGGCTATTTAACTTTGTTTAAGAAATGGAGTTTGCATACAGGGAATAGGTTCAATTTCTTGTTATTTACCTAGAATAATTATTAAGTTCCTATATTGAATGTAAACAATTTTATATGACATTGAGCTATTTTGTAAATAATATACCATATGACATTCTGTATGGAAATATGAAGGTATTTTAATAACATTAAATGATTAAGTATTTAAAATGCATTCTGTTGATTTCATCAGTGGTTGATCATCTTGAAACTTGCAGCTTTCAAAGACCAATGAGCAAATGCACCATTACATTTAACATGCCATTCTAAGTGTCCCTGTTTTTTGTTTGATACTGTTTTATGCTGGAATAATAATGGATTTCTTACAAAATTTACTATATCGTATGTTAGACTTTATTGTAGCTAGTGTTAAAGGGATGATAAAAATTATTATTTTAAGTAGATACAAGGGAAGCACTAAAATTCGGAGATATCTTCTGGCTACTAACAGAATTCAAGGAGATATAGGTTGGAAAACCTTTGCAGATGTTTTTGTTGTCTCTTAGCTGTGGAAAATCAGTCTTTCGTTTATGATATAGAAGTATTCTGAAAGAGAAAGAAAAGGAATATTCTCAATTTCCTGAGTATTTTGCTAGTTCATGGGGTTTTTCCTCTGCCTGGGAGGAATTGTCTTAGAAATCAAGTGTTCAGTTCACAAAACAAAACTGCCCTTTGAAGGCACTACAAAGTATACAAATTAACGCTCTTACTTTGATTTCAAGTATTTAGCCTCAGCCTCTCATGCTCTTCACCTATGGTATTTAAACACCACCATTGTTTTTTTTATAGGCTTACCAAGCTGGTTGATTGTATATATGCATGTATGTCTATATACACAACTATTTATGAACATTGATCTAGCTTCATTTGGTGCTGCTCTCAGCAAATTGAAATGATTGCATTAGCCATACATAGAATAATATCTCTCTCAGCAATGGCCTTTACTTGCCCTCTTTGTAAGTGGCAAGATGTGACTTTTGTAGCTGGTTATTTGGTTATTTGCAGGTCTGCTGGAAGTAAACAAGCTGTTGCTCTGTTAGAACTTGCAGCCTTATTCCCAATTCTCTTGTTTCACAGCTTCTAAAAAAAACCCAAGAAATTGGCAGAAGTTTCTAATTAATAGCACTGGGGTTTGTTGTCTGCATGAATCCATCCTACAGCGTGGTCAGATAAAATTACAGTACTTCTGTTCTCTGTGTAGGCTCATGAGTGGGCTACTCATGCAGTGGTTGCTCCGTGAATTCTTTTTTCCAGTGAGTAACAGTTTCATTTTCATTAGGTTGGGAAAACAGAAATCTCTACAAAACTGGGTAGATTTGGGTGGGGGTTTTTAATAGGAAGTGTAGTACTTTTGCAGAAGGCACAAGAATGACTATACCGAGTCAGATCGAAGGTCTGTGTAGCCCAGTACT
>NW_009914009.1:24050-27000 GCF_000696875.1 Nestor notabilis
AGCCTGAATATGAAAAGAAGGCATGTAGTGATTTTCCCTTGAGTGCTTTCTGAGCCTCCAAATACGTGATACTCAAACTTTTTTAATGATAATTGTACTTTAAACATAAACACAGTAATTATCTGAACCTTTTGGATAAACAGGATACCCTGAGAGTTGAATTCCTTCCTCTGCTGGCCCAAGTAACAGAACATATTCAGTAAATGCCAGAGATGTTTTCTCAGGAAAACAACAAGTTATTTATTTATTTTCTTGGGAATTGTTAAGGAGTGACTTTTAATCTAAATTGAGAAGAGCAACTTGAGTAGTTTAAGGAGAACCACCATTTGGTTGATAGATTTCCCAAATCCTCAATATGAAGAGGAAGCTAGGTCAAGACGCATCATGTCTGCTGGCAACAAACGAAATATGCTGCTCTCTATTTCAGGAAAGATGTGAGAGCTGTAGGAGACATCATCTAACTGATACGCTGAAGCAGCAGCAGGATTTTTGTTGACCTCTTCAGTTGTACTCAATTTGCACCTGTTGGCAAAAACCTCTAGTTCTGTTTTAAATGCTTCTCTGGGGACATATTCTATTAACATAGTTGTGATCTCTACAGTTAGACAAATTTGAGGGTAGTCTTTGAAGATTAAGGAAAGCAATATGCTGGAGGAGGTGCCTGTACTTTCTGGAAAGAACATATTGCATTAGAAGTATTTCTAAGTGTCATTAGCTCTTTTGACAGATCTGTTAGAGTAATGCTTTATTTTGGTTTTGCTCTCATTTGCAAACTTTTCAAAAGGTACATGGTCAGGAGCTGTGCTTTCAGTTTTCTCTTTCTGGAAGTAGAGGCGAGAGGAAGCTATTTGTGGTTCTCATTCTAGGCTCAAATTCACATCTAACTTGTCCTCAATCTGCAAAAATCCCAAGTTCGTAAAGTGCTTGGTATAGATAAAGCTTATTGCTCACATAAAGATAAGAGAAACTAGTTCAGTCTAGTTTAAGTATATGACAAAATACGTATCTTCAGAGGTTTAATAAACCAGACAGCCACAGATAGAGATGGTCAACACTTGGCAATAATAATTAATTACAGGATCAGTCTTAATTGCAAGATACTACCTAGACACAGATGACCTCCAGAACATGCCCAGATTTAGCGATTTTACCAAAGTCCTCAGAAAATGTAGTACATCTTTAAAACTTTTAAGCATTTCTTTCTTCTATCTGTGATACAAAACAGCTCCCACCCACTTGACGTTATAGACTAAATGATTCAGATCTATTGGCTCTTGGATGTGGAAAAATCTGCCTGGAGGTCACTCGTGGTTCATACCACAAGCAGCCATCCTTTTCACTCTGCTTAACTTCAGCCTGCGTTTTTAAATGGGTACAATATCCTTACTTTCAGCCGTGATTGATTAAAGGTCTGAGTGGAGTCTTGTGCAACTTCTGTGTACTCCATGCATGCAGTAGACTGTCTGTGAAAGTCAGATAGTTCCTGTTCAGTCCAAGCAAAAAGTAAAAGACATGACTGCAATTCAAAGAAGGCCAGAACTGAGAAATACTGAGAGAGAACCGAGAGGAGGCCATCGCTGCCTCTCTGGTGGTAACACCATATGAATAGCTTCCTGCCTGCTGGAAGAGTGGCGAATTGTTACAGCCTGGAAACTGTCTTAGCAGTGTCAGTGAAGTCCTGCTGGATCCTCAAAATTACCTGAAATTTGAGCAGTGTTTCTCCCTGACGCCCATTTCCTGTACATAGCAATCAGACTTTAGTAATCATGACTTTCCTATGTGTTTTCTGATGTAAAAGCCCACATAAGGTCTTTTGGATTCATCATGCATGGACCAAAGTGTATCTGGGGATAAATGACAATCCATCTTTTTTTTCTGTTCTCCTTGTACTAAACAGTTCGGGGTTTGGGGATTTTGATTCCTTGGGGTTTTTAACAGAAATGCCTTTTTTCCTTTGGACAACTGTCTGAAATATGTTCCTTTAAGAACCTCCTACTTGGTATGTATTTGCAAATTGTAAACACAATATGTCAAAGAATTATTTGATTCAGTGGTGAGGCAGCCAGCTATTTGCATGTCATGAGGTCTAAGGGAAACAAACTGACCCTCAGCCTTCCTCCATCCAGCCAAATTCTGATGGGACCCTCAAATAGCTCTGGCAGACTGTTCTGTTTCTTTTGGACTTGATGAATGCTTGTTTCTGTGAAGACGTGTAATTATTTCTTCCTTTATTTTGCTGCACAAGTTACCAAGAGAAGCAGCTTAAACCCAAATGTGAGTATTGAGGCTCTTTTTCATTATTCCTTTATCTGATAATGTTTAAATGCAATAGTATACAAGGTGCCTAATTTAACATTTTGAGCAAGTAAGCAGGAACTTTTTTCTTTACACACAAAACTACCGATTAAATTAGATGCAGGATTCTACGCATTTTGGGGTTTTTTTTAATTTTGCATACCAGAAGAGATACCACACTTTCTTTGGATGCAATTGTTTTATTAATTGGTTCATTGATTTATGGGAAGATTGTTTGGGGTCTCCTCTGTAATGAGATGAGGATTAATTTTCTTTACTCCAAAGAATAAGCCAACAAAAAACATGTATGCTGTTTCCTGTGACATTTGAATCACCATTTTTATCTCTTAGCAAGCTGTCATAGCTGTTTGCTGTTGCAGGAAAACTTTCTAAATAGTGTCTTTTCTGATAAGGTAAGTAATTTTTTTTCTAGCATCACTAATTTTAACACTTAATGTGGATTGTTCTTGCCTGTTTGTTTTTGTTTTTTTTTTTAAGTAAACCAATTTCCAAGCTGGTGTTTGTAGCAATATTTCGACTTCTTAGAAAAAAAGTTGAGTATCTCCAAATTCTCTCTCCATAAGACACTTTGTTTTATCTTTCAGTGCTCATATTTTTAGGATCACAATTTTGGTTTGGAATTTGAAGGGAAAGA
>NW_009914009.1:27031-47046 GCF_000696875.1 Nestor notabilis
TAAGACTATACCACTATTTACTGGGATGGTGCTGGAAATGCGTGCCTATATTGCATAATTGCAAAAGTATGGATAATGTCAGCAATAGTCCTTAAATTAAAGTCTATGTAATTAGTAGTACTGCTACCTGATTTCATAATGGCAGTCTTTTCGATAATGAGTTTACAATTAAACTTGGATAAAACTATCCAACGTAATTTCCATTGCAATAATTGAAATGTTAGGAACTATATTTCTTTAGTTATCCCTGTTTTCAGAAGATCTATTTTAATATCTGGAGCTGGGCACAGAATTGCTTACATTTAGAAGACAAATTTCAGATGCATTTTTTTGTTTGTAGTTAATATTTTTATCTGTACTTTTCTTCTGTTTGTGTGATGCATTGACAATTCTAGAGTATTTTATCAGAACAGGCTGTAAAGGATTTAATATATTGACGTTGTAGCAGATTGCTGATTGTCTTCCCATGTAATTTTATTGCAATGTCAGAAAAGTCACTTTGATTCAAAGTTGTCTAATTAGTAGAAGCTTAAGAAGACATACTATCCTTCTTGTAGGATTAGAGCAAAGTTAAATCAAAAGCTGCCTGCAAGAGATTCTGATCAGTTGTGACCTATGGTGTCCCTGGATTATTTGCAGGTGGTCATATTTTATGAAGCAAGTAGTTTTGGTTGACTTGATGAGACATATGTTCTGTGGGCTTTATACCAAGAAGCCTGGCTTGCTTCATTTTATTCCATATCTGAGGGTTTCAGGTTTTTTTCTGGGGGGGAGGAAGAAAAAAAAAGAAGTTAAAAACTTTCAGTATTGCCCAACCACGGACAGACAGAAATGTTAAAATCTTGTCAGCATGCTTCCAAATGTCCAGCCCAAATTCAGAGGGTGAAACTCTGACTCTATTTGAATGAGCAGCCCTCCTGTTGACTACACGAGTTCTAGATTCTGATTGGGCTTTTAGATCACCTGAGGAATAAAATTGGCCTGGGTGAGTTTTCCTGCACGCTTCCCTGCCAGGTGAGAGTAAGATGATGTATTATGTCTAATTTTAGGATGTTCCTTAAAATTAATGAGTTCCAGTTCAACTGTTCTGTTAGAATTTCTTGAGTCCCAAGTTTGGAAGCTGCCATGGTCAAATGCTGCTGATGCTCTGCTTGGGCTCCTACAGTGGAATTCTCTTCTGGGAACAGAGTGCACAGATCTGTTGAGGAAGGAGGCAGTGAACTCCTTGTTTCATACATTTGTATTTTCCTGTAAAATGTAAGAGGGATGAAATAAGGACGGTTTTGTAGAACTATGCAAACATTACTCCAGAACCACTGAACTCGTGTATTAAAAAGAAGTTAATAAAACCCCAGGACATAAAATTCTGTAGCAGAAATATAGCAAGGGACGACTGTTGCAAAGGCTAACAAATCTCCCTTGGTTGCCTTTTTAATGATGGCTAAATAAAGTTTCTGCTAGAAATCACCCTGGAGAGGAATTTATCTCCCTGCTTTAAGTAAGAAAAGTGTCTTGTTCATTAGCCTTAGTAGACTTAGTTTAGCTTTTGTGAATATCCCCATTCTTCTCTGATACCGTACAGTGTACATCAGCTATATGTATTCTTATTGTTTGCCTTTCTTAGACTAAGAGTTCTCTTTGATCCTACTTCATTCATGCTGGTATGTTACTTTTTTCTTAGCCATAGTTGCCTTTGAGTTTGACTTTTTTTAGGTACTTACATAAGGACTGGTAAATTCTTGCACACCTCAATGTATAATGGATCTGAACAGGCTGCCCTAGTTGGTTGCTGGCCTCATATTTAGAGGCTTTATAACTCAGAAAAATATTAATCTTCCTGTAATGTGTCTTTGTGCATAGATAGCAGAACTGATAGAAAAAATGACCAAGTGACAGAGCGTGGCATAGCTGTTGACAGAGCACACACAGAGGAGACCAGAATTCAGTCCAGAGTGACCTGTTCTGTGGCTCGGTTCACAAGCTTTAAACCAGTTTTGTTACATTGGGGATTAAAAAAAATCATTTCAAAGCAATATTATCTGAGACTGTCTGGAAACAACTCAAATTCACTGGAAAATCCTTCATAATGAGGAACTCCCTCAACTATTGTGGCCCTAATAGCTTTGACACAAAACTAGAAAAATTCCACCCAGAACATTTTGCCTAAGAATATCAGTCTTAACTCCAGCGTCATTAAGGACAATTGCAAAGTTCACAACTGGAACATTTTATTGCTTTAGCTAATTTTGGAAGTGTTTTCTACCTCTGGCACTGGAAGTTGACCACCCAGCACCTTCATACAGTGCTTTTAACTATCCCAGGCCAGTGCTGGACACAGGCTGAGAAGCAGACCTATCTAATGGCAAAGGTGTAGTGACTGGCTTCTTCCCACTCCTCTGGGTCTGCTTTCTGACCTTCAGCAAGTCAATTACTTTGTTTTGACAAGTATTAACATTTTCTATAGACAAGCACCTCACAACTGTGTTTTACGAGTACTTTGCTGCTAGAAAAGAATTCTGAAACCTTTGAAAGGAATGCTGTAAAATACTTCAGAATATTAGGTTATAATTCTCTTTGTTAAAAATGCAGAACAGTGTTAGGCTGTAAATCTATTTATCAGGAGCCCAGTTTTCCTCAAGCGAGCTCTTCAAGTTTCAAATCAGCAACATCATGATTCATTTATGTATTATAACATGCAAAATTGTGGCATAATTAGAGTTCTGTTATGAGTCTGGGATTCTATATGCATGAAGAAAAATATGGAAAAGATTAGAGGAAAAACTGTTTCATGCTGATCTTCTGATTGTCAATCTCTTTTTAGTTTGAAAATTGAAGAGCGTTGAGAAACATTTCATATTAAAAGCTCAAAACATTTGGGTTTGGTTTTGTTGGTTATTTTTTTTAATACAGTAGCAGAATTCTTAGTTTGTTTAATCACTTGCTTAGACTTTTAACTGAAAACATGTACCAAATTTAGCATAAATTAGCAAAAAGGACTTGAATTGTATTTGTTCCTTAACACAGTTTCTGCTGTTGCTTGCCACTGTCCCCCTCCTCAGACCAACCTCGTCCTCTATAGCTGGTCAGAGTTATGGCCTCTGAGCATCATCCCTTACTGGAAATGATCAATTCCATTCTAGGTTTGAAAAGATGGTTGCTACATGCCAGGCTTCACGTCACCCCTTGCATAGACTTTACCAGTGGACTCACTGTTCCACAGTATCCTTAGGTTTAGCAGCATGTTCATAAATTGGTCCAAAATGTTAGAAAGGAGTTTCTTAATCCTTACCAAATTTCTTCCTGAATTCTAAGACTTTACTGATGGTTTTTATTTGCCTGAGTCAAATGTTGGGTGTTCAGATAAACTTTAGCCTTCGTTTTCCTTCAATCAGAAAAGGGCAATCTACACAGGAACCAGCTTTTTATACCATATGTATTTATAATCGTAGAAAGAAATCTACTCTGAAAGTCATGGTGCCAAAAATGAAAAAAATGACTTTTCACATGCCAGGACATTACAAAAATCCCAGCAGGGCAGTAACTGAAGGGTCAATAACCTCTTATCATAATAAAGAAAGACAGAATACCATGGTCTACTCCTTGCAGAGTCTAATTTTAAATCACAGCCACTTTTAGGAAGATAGACTATGTTAAAATAGAAAGAAATATGTTTAATGTCTGGCATAGAGATTTTAAGGCTTCAGGAAAAAGTTAGGGTACCCAGTCACATAACTGTTCAGCAGACTTTATCTCCTAAGTAGGCAGAACAGGTAACCTAAGAAGCACAAATACTTCAAGTACATGCCTAAAGTCACTGGCAGGGCATGAAGAGAACCCAGGACTGAGTCTCTCTAAGGACTGGTTGATGTTGCTGCTCACAAGATGTGAGGATTGAAGTTAAAAGAGAGTAGATGCCATGATATACTCTATCTTGTTTGACAGGACATTACCTCATAAACTAGTGACGGCTCAAGAGGTCTTAGATTAACTATTTTTTTTTTGTTAATGGTGTAATAAGCAGTCCAGGGTTTGTCTGCAGAACCAAATCATCTCTGTTTCTAGTGAAAAGTTTGGTAAGGTGACAGCCAAGACTGATGGAGCTCTGCAAGCAACAAAACTGGCTGTTCATTGGGCCTGCAAATCTAAAGACCTTGGAGCAACAATAATTGAAGTAGGCATCTACATACCAATACTCCTTTACTTTGCTTTTCCTAAGCTGTAATGTCACCTAGTTCATGACAATCTTTTAACAGGGCTGAGATCAGAAATCTTTAGATTTGGTTCATTTTGATAAGGTGTCATATTTTTATTACTGTAGCTCACGTGGGTTTTTTTCTCCTTAGAAAACTAGGTCAGGTTGGCACAGCTTGGGAGAGAAAAGGAAAAGGCTGTGCCACTGCAGCAAGAGCTTTATTACCACTTGGGGGTTTTATGTTTGCTTTTGGGGGAAGGAGGTCTTTTTTTTAAATAGGGTAATGAAAATCCTTTCCAATTTTAGCTCACTGCTAACACTGCTGCTGCTGCTGATCATCTTTTTCTTACTGCTCATTTAATTTTTTTTAAGGCAGTTCTAAAGTAGGTCACAGGCTTTTAAAGAATGCAGCTAGAAAAAGTTGTACTGCATAGTCAGTTGTAGGGGGGGGTTTAGAGGATTTTAATTCATGTGATGCACCCATTCTCACAAGACACAGTACTCTTCATCCGCCTTGCTGTCCTTGACATAAAATGTAAGGGTGAAGGAAACCTAGTCTCTGCAGTTGATGCGTCTGCAAAGACAAAAAATGGCCTATTTTTCATTAAGATCTCAAAGACTGCAGTTAGCATGAGCATTGCCTACTGAAGTTCTGCTACCTCTTGTTATTGGCAAGGCTGTTTCATTTCATGGTCTGTGACCACTTCACTTCCCACTGTATCACAGGCATCATTTCTTACTGCTACTGTTTTCCCCTGGAAATCCTTCAGTCCCAAAGGCAGGCTTGTGTCATTTTCAGGTAGAATTGTTCCTGCCTGGTGCTGTTAGTGCGTTGCTAAGATGCTGCTGTTTCCTTGGTGGACTTCTACTCAGCTGTGCAGGCACTTTGGCTTTAGTACATTGTATTGAGAGGAATTGGGAGACACATGTTTGATGGGCAGATGCTGTTCCAACAGAGATCACTCGGAAATGCTGCTCTCATTTGCATACTGGGGATGAACTCGGAGATAAAAGTCTCAGAGCAGGACTTCAGCACATATCTTCATTTGTAACTTTCATTCTTTTTTTATTTAAGCACTTCTTGAAGTATTTTCCATGATTAGAGGATTGTAGGAGTGGGTGGAGGCAGGAAAGAAGATTGGAAACAACAGGTAAAATGAGTAGTGGGGAAGACCTAGTATTCATTGCCAGAGGTCAGCTGTCCCCTCAGTGATCAGTTCTCATCTTGACCAGCTCAGCCCTGAATATTTAATGTTTCCTTTTCACTTTCAAGACATTTAGTACCTGCTCGGTCGTAAGTTGATAGAAGGAAAATACATTTATATTCCGTGCAAGTACAATATGTTCTTTCCTACATTCCCACCAATTTAACCAAAGAAACTGTAACCCAGTATAAATGCCTTTTTGCTACCAAATTTCTTCTCTCAAAATGAGGTCACTCGAACTCAAATTCACATCTTTTTTCCTAGAATAAAACACACCCATAAAATTGCATCTTCAGCAGAAATTTTTAACTTGATGTCAAAAATGAAATTTAAGTTTTTACTAGAAATTTTTCTGTTGAGAATTTAAGATCCATTTTTAGACCCATATTTTTCCATCAAATGTCATCTTTTTGAATCCTACTTTTCTAAACCAGACATGCTCCATTAATTTTGATTTCATTTATTAATAAATATTTTCTACCTAAATACATTAAAATTTTAAAAATAGAAGTGTGAGAGAATTTTGATCAAGCTTAGTGCAAAACTCCTTTTTGTCCCAGAAATACCCTGATGCAATAACTTTTCTTTTAATTTATATTAGTTTTGGAAGCTTATAAATGCTCCAGTTTCAGAGTATGACTTTAATCCTCTAAAAGAGATTAGGAAGCTTTCCTCATGAGAAGTTTGTTGCCTAGCCACCTTTTGTAGGGTTTCTTGCATCTGCCTTAGGATGGTTTTGCCTCCTGAACTGACAAAAAAAGGGAAGGATATGTACAGTTATAGCTGTTTTCCTTCACGCAGTCTTTAAATCATTGCAAAATAAGTTTTAGATCTTCTTTCCCTGCTGAGTCCTGGTAAGGAGTATCTTTAGCGTAGATGTCAGTGCCCCAGACTCTCCTTTATTCTTCAATGTTCAGTATAGGGCAGCGTCTATGTTTTCTTCTGAACCGAGTCATCAAAATAGCCAAGATTAGTGAAGGCATCCAGATCTTTACGTCTTTTCCCTGGAACAATTCTTACATCTCATCTGTAACAACTAACGCCACCTTAAATTTTAAAATGGTCACTGAGGAAAAGGAGTTTTGTCTTGCACAAGCCCGCAACAACAAAAATAACAAAATCTTACTGTGGCTAAGCCTTTCCGTCAAAAAGGGCCCAGCTTTTGGGCAGTATTCATATCTAAGTGTCAGAATGGTTGACTAAAGAGACACTGATCATATTTCACACTCACTGACAATACAGAAAATAATACATGTCTCTCAATTTCACACATGGCTGGGACTTGAGAATGCTGGAAGCGACTTCTCCTTGTGGAAATGCTGAATATACTGAAACTGTATTTTTCCTTTGACAGAAATCATCTAGAATCACTGGTTTTCCTTTGCTCTTTCCTCTGTAGCCAAATTCATGCAATTCCACTGAATGTACTTCAATTGGAAAGGATTTAGAGACTATGTTTACCAGACTTGAAATATCAGAAAACATTGAAATCAGTTGTAATGAAGAACCTGATTGCTTATACACTTTTTTTAAATCCCACCTTTTTATTATCTTTGAAAATATCTTTCAAAATCTGTACTCCATGAACATAGGCGTCAAAGCTCTAAAGCATGCATTCAGGTCCTTCTCTGTGAGACAGGCTGAGAGAGATGAGGTTGTTCAGCCTGGAGAAGACAAGGCTCCGGGAGAACTTACTGTGGCCTTTTAGTAATTTAAAAGGGGCTCATGAGAGATTGGAATGGACTTTTATTAGCACCTGTAACAATAGGATAAGGAGTAATATTTTTAAACTAAAAGAGAGCACATTCAGACTAGATATAAGGAGTAAATTTTTATTATGAGGATGGTGAAACACTGGCACAGGTTGCCCAGAGAGGTGGGAGATGCCCCATCCCTGGAAGTGTTCGAGGCCAGGTTGAACAGGGCTCTGAGCAACCTGATCTAGTTGAAGATGTCTGTGCTCACTGCAGGGGGTTTGGAACTAGATTAACTTTAAAGGTCCCTTCCATCTCAAACTATTCTATGGCTCTATGAAGTAAAGCAAATACCTAGCTTGCCACAGAGGCAAAGGGGCTAAGCTATTCCAAGCTACTCGGTAGCTAGTAAAGAGAGTCTGAGGGGTATAGGCTACTCTTTTCTGCACCATTTCTGTATGTCTGCACCACTTCAAACACTTAGTTGAGGTACTCTTTCTCTGCTCTAATGTGTCCTAGTTTGAAGTTTAGGTAGGTAGATAGTAAGTTATGCTGTACTGGACTAAAGGAAGAATTTAGATGACTACACCAACATCTGAGTTTGCATGGTGTAGACAAAGCAAACAGCAATACCCAGTTAAGGGGAAAATCACAGAATTCCTGAGATGCTTCACCCCCTAGTCAAGCCAGAGTTCTTGCCTTTTTCACTTTTGTTCATGGAGTGTGTGAACACAGTACAATGCAGCACAGTGTGGTTACCACATCAACCTCTAAAAGAGCTGATTTGCCTTGACGGTCCACAAAACCCATGTCACTTGTGGACCTCAAAGAGGTATAGTCAGATTGTTACAGCACATTCCTGGTTGGCATCCATCCTGGCTGTTTACAACAGAACTTCATCAGTGAGAGCTCTGCACCCACTCAGATGCATCTAGGACTTGACTTTATATTCCTGTGCTGTGCCACAGAGACAAAACAGCTTGTTCAAAGTTAGCCCCTGTGTCTCTGCTTTCGTGTAGGTATTTGTTTTGACTTAGATACCCCTGGTTCCTTTTGCTTCTCTGGTCATTTTTAGAAGAGTAGAAATTCTAGTATCCTTAAACACTCAAGTATAACTTAAACGTATCACTGGAAAACTTGCAGTTACTCTAAGGGAGGGAAGTCACAAAGCTTAACATGTGGGTTGATTTTGGTTTGGGTTTGTTTTTTAGTTTTGGGTTTGGTTTTTTTTTTGAGGGTTCAGGACTTTTATTGGCTCTAGTCACAAATAGCATATTTCTGGCAGGTAGCAGGCTCCCAGGGAAATCAAGAAACTGTGATCTCTGAAACAAGGGAAGATTTCTTTGCAGAACATTGTTAGAAACTTTTATGTATAAAATAATGATACTATAAGAAGCTTTTCCTTATAATGATATTGTCAGCTTTGTAATGCAGTTGTAATCTTAAGTCACCGGTATATTTGCAAATGTGATGAATTGCCCAGCAGCTCTCACAAAAAAAAAAAAAAAAAAAAAAAAAAAAAATTAAATCAGCAAATTCATGTAAATAAGAAAAAAACATGCTCCAAAATAAAAAAATATCTACACACTTGAAAATAAACAAACGTGGCAGCCTGCAACAGCTTGCAGGGGTGTCCCCCTCAGATCAATTTGTTTTTCCTATTCTTCAGTGTTGTTGTAATGATTTATTTTGCCATCTTTTTTTTTTTCCCTTACGCCTTTCTAACGGAGAGCTTTATTCCAATCATTGCATGCTCTTAAAGATAACAATGATGCAGTTCAATGGCAGGCTTATTTAGATCAGGAAATTTAGATCAGGAAATTAGAATTGCCATAAAGCAAAAGATACAGTATTTTTACATGCATGTAAACAAGCTTTTTTTTCCTTATATAACACTGGGAGACTAACATACAGTTACAGAAAATATCAAGATAAATTATTAAGAGATATATTAACATTGTGGCTCTGCCTTTTAGCTCCAGTGACAAAGCAAACATTCTTTTCCTGATGGTTCCACATTCATCAGGTTTTAGATCTTCACAAACATTTTCTTATGGCTTTCTTCACTGGAAGTCTTCCAGTGCTCTGCATTTTATAGGAAACCATTTGACTCTACAGAAAGTCCCTCTCCTAGTTTGTTGTAGCTAAATTCTATCTTAATCTGCTGGAACAGCAGGCAGACTAGCCAGATCTGTTGTTTTATTTTCATCTACTTTATAATTCATACCATGAGACTCCTGTATTCTCAAATCTGACCCCAGGGACTCCAACTGCAATATCCTCACATTCTCAGCAACATCTCTCTGTGCCTCCTTGGAATATTCTAACACTACAAATGATATCACATATCCATGCCTACTAAATACATTAAAATCAACAGTATTTAGCTTTGTTCCATTTTAAATTGCAAAATCCTCTTTTCCCAAGGAATGAAGGCATCACAGTCTTTCCCTGTGCCTAGGACACAAACTAGCAGCTGGAATGCTGGAGTCAGCATTTCATTCCATGAGAGTGAATAGCATCAGACCTCCAGAGATTTCTTTAGTGACCTTCAAAACACGAAGTCTAACTTCCAGCAAACTTAAACTAAACATATTTCTCTAGAGATTAGGATCAAAGCACCAGCAAAACATTCTACTTAACTACATGGAGCTCGTACCATTACTTGTTTATTGGAGCAAGGGTAAGTGGTGCTGGGGGAGATGAGATGCACTTTTCTTGTTGCGTTATCTAGCGCTTAAAGTAGTTCACAAAGGTTACCAAGACCCTTGCCAAGAGATTTGCAAAAATTAACATTCTTTTTCATACTGTCGCTGCTTCATTCCCAAATATGGTCTTATATCATCACGGTGAAACCCTGAAGACTTTCTCTGAAGCAAAGCTTTGGGCAATTTGAGCATTTTACTAGAGGACACCCCCAGGCTGTGACCCTTTTTTGACCCAGGTTGCCCCCAGGCAACCACTGTCATCTGTAAAACAGGAGTAATAGCACTTTACTGCCATATCCATACAGGTTTTTAGGAGGATAATTACATTACAAATTCTGAAGTTCTGAGATATTACAGTAGCGGGTCTTGTTAGAATATCATAGAATAGTTTGGGTTGTAAGGGACCTTAAAGATCATCTAGTTCCAACCCTCCTGCCATGGGCAGGGACACCTCCCACTAGACTTTCCTGGACTGGATTGGCTTCCTGGAGAAAAATTAAAATAATAATAAAGAATACCACTTTTTAAAGAAAATTATTGGGCATGCAGTTTTTACTAACTTAAAAACCAGTTGCTATTCCTTAGAATGAAAAAGCAGAGACGTATTGGCAGTTACCCGGAGCTATTTGTTGGCGAGTTTTGTGCAACAAAAAGCACTGTAAGTACACAAGTTCTTCATGAGTGTCTTGTTAGGATTTTGCTGTTGCCACTTTTAGGCCAAGATTGAAAGTATGTTAGGAAGCTGGGGTACTGATTGCACAGGAGGAGATCAGAAAGGTGGTTCACTCAGGGTTATCCTCACAGGCAGTACATAACTCTAATTCCCACAAAAGAGGAATGAAAATTCCTTTGAAACCCAACTTCAAGTCCTGTGACCTTGAATATGGAGCCCAGTTAACCACAAACATTCCTTGATTGTCTCCCTAGTCACCAGTTTGTACTGGTTCCGGAATACAGGCAAAAATGAACAAAACTGAACCTTTATTTTGGTGATGACTACGTAGTGATTGTGCACTAAGTGCACTGCTCTCTGTCTGGTTATTATGTCATGTGTAAGTGTATAAGCTGATGGATGTCATTTTCTCATACACATTGATTCATTCATTTTACATTCGAATCTCTGATCTTAAGGAAATGGAAGCACAGATTCTAGCCCTGTTATACTGTTATTCCAAGAATATCACGTAAAATACATCTGTAATGTGTTAAAGCAAGTGTGTTTCCCACTGATCTGAGATACAGATTATTTGATTTCCTTTCTAACCCCTGTCTTGCCTAGCACAAGGATTTAGGGCAGTCAGAAATACAGTAAATCAACTCACAAGATTTTCAATTTACATGAACAAGTTTTCCATAGCTTGTGACAAATGATAAAGTCAGTACTTTAGAAATACGCATTATAGCCTCTCTCCCTGCCCTCTTTCCACTGTCTTACTGCTGTCCCTCCAGGAATAGATTAATAAATGCCTGACCTTATGCAGTGGTGCCACTGGAGACCTGCAGTAACTGTTCTTTCTCACAGTTCAAACTATCATTTTGGATTACACCTCACAAAACAGAAACCCACAAAAAGACAAAGTGCCTTCTCAAAACTGAACCATGGATGTAAGACAGACAGAGAGTATACAAAACCAAGGACGAGGGAGCCAGCCCTCAGTGAACTAGATGTAAGCTCTGTGATGGTTAAGCACTCCCTTGAATCTTGTTCTTCCTTCTCCTCCTTACTCTCAGGCTTTGCGTCTATTTAGGGTAAACTAATTTGCACTGTTATTCAATGTGCAAAGATTTCCGCTGTCCAAAGTCACTGGTAAGTACATATTTGAGGAGACCTTCCCTGGTTGTTCTCAAGTCCTATAAAATTTATGATTGCTGGCACTGGCTGCAACAACACTCAACAAGTTTAATGGAGAGTGCAAACCAATGAGTCCAGCAGATGTTTCTGGGTTTGCTTCACTGGGAATTTTCTGGATTCTTCTTCCTTCATTCCCAGGAATCAAGACCCAATTTTAGCTAAGTGCTGATGATTCAACCAGCAACAAGAAGGACTGAAATAAGTCATGTTCACCATCCTTAAAACATTCAGCATTACAGATCTATAAGCAGCTGAGGTTTGAATGCTTATTCAAGCCTCTTTAGCCTGGAAAACTGAAGGATGGGAAACTTGTACAATTGGCTTGCAGTAGATTTGTGGTATTTCCTGCACTTGTCTGGCACAGAAATATAATCTATGTCACAGAGCTTTGGTACTGCCGACATGGACCTAGTAATAAAGAAATATATAAGAAAAGACAATCTTTCCCAATAACAACAACAGAACCTTTCTTTGAGTTATGATTTAGCTTATTTCGTCTTTTGTTCTTCTGCTATGCAGGGATATTTGTGTCACCTTATATTGCCACCAAATGTTAGCAGCACAGCTGTGATTATGCAAAATATATCTTGGAGTGCCTTGACTTCCTTCTGTTCAGTCAGGTAGATGTGGGGGTATTTTGAAAAGGAAGGAATGAGCAGAAAGATAGGAATGGCAAGAGAAGGCCCTCCCTGTGCTTTCCACTTCTCTTTCTTTGGCCTTTTAAATCTGCAGTTGGTTTAATTTTTGAACTATTGCTTCTGTCTCCATTCCCTGATTTCCAGATAAGCCATGCCTCACAATCTAGTACATAATGTTCATAATGCCAGTAGCTGTATGTAGAGAATGTGAAGACCTATCAGTTATCTGACCTATCAATCAGTGTGAATACCACTGGATTAAGCTGAAGCAACCTTTGTGCTCCCCATTATGTAGGTAACATACAGTATATGTTGTTAAAAACTACCATTTTATAATGGAACAGCCCAGCATTTGAAACCCACAGCACTACAAATGACCAAGAAATGTCTGTCCTAATTTTCACAGGTAAAGCAGCATTACCTATTATTTGATCAAGCAAACTGTCATGCACTGAATTACATGATTTTTCCACCTTTCCAGATCTGTGGAGAACCCCATCAGAATGACCAGCAATCACGCAGACTGTCATTACTGCCTGCAGTCTCTTCGTGGAAGGAAGTATGCATTAAGAGAAGAAAACGCTTATTGTGTTGCATGTTATGACAGCCTGTTTGCCAACCCCTGTGAAGAGTGCAAGCAACCTATTGAGTGTGATTCCAAGGTAAAGATTTAGCTTTCACTTCTTGTTCTTTACTAAATTATACACAAATTGCTAAATTATACACAAATTACTGAATGGCACGTTCTATACCCAGCCCTCTGTGCGGCCCTGTACTGGTGAAGAGAGGTATGAGCATAGCAGTTGTACATCCATGCACAGCAGGGAGACACAGTGCTATTTTCCCAGAATATGAAAGCTCCAGAGCCAAAGATTAGGAAATTTGCACATACCTATACCTCAAACACATGGCAAGGCTGTGGTGTATGCGTGGACCACAACTAGACTCCATCCTTCACCTCCAGTCAATCACTGGCTGCAGAGACTGCATGGTACTTGGGGGATGGTAGGGTGCTGGTGTAATTCAGGTTGCATGAAAATTTGGAATTTCTGAGAGAATGTCCATTGACAAAAAATATTTTGAGTATTGGGTAAATTACTTTGACTCTAGTTGTTGACATGCAGAATGCCAAGCTGAAGAGAAACCATGTTTATAACTTGTATATTATTCTCCCTGTCTTTTGGAAACAAAGTATATTTTAAGTTAATTCCATGCTTACTTTGTTCATCTTACAGATGGCATATTAGTGGATGCTAGTGGCAGTGTTTCTGAGCTTGTCCTTCCTTTCACCTCTCCCCTTTTTTAGAATACTAATTCATAATGTGGGTTCCTCTGTGGTCTTTGATAGGGTTTTCCAGTACCCTGTACTCCAATTTAAAGCCTGTACACTTGACTTCGAATTTTAAGTTAAGATTAAACCTATCAAAATGCCTTTGTTTTGCCAAGTTCCATGTGTAGTGTTCACCTTCTCCCCGTGCTCACTTTGCATATGTTCTTTTGAAATAAAAGGTCAGAAAGTTATTAAAATAAGCCTCTTGGGAGGCCTCCACAACCAAAATACTTCATGGTTTTCAAAGCACATTGAGTACAGCTCAGTACTGTAAAGGAATCATCTAAAGTAAATTCTGATTTGGATGAAGACACTTAAACTCTCATCAGTTTTTTTCAAAAGCAAACTTGTACATGCAGCCCCAGTCAGTGTCACCTGGAGAACATGTGCTCAGGGTTCATTAATCTTACTTTAAAAATGGAAAACTAAGAGGCAGATGTCAAAGACTGTTAAGAAAAAGTCATGTCTTTGGGCTGAGTGGAAGGAAAAACGGGGAGAAAAAAAGCAAGAGTAACAAGAAAGGAGTTCAACAGGCCAGAGTCAGCTAGAAAAGTGGCCCACAGAGATCTACAGCTGGTCGTCCCATCTCTGCCAAGGTGCTAAAGCTTGGCTCTCTTCCTCTCCTTCTTACCCAGTCTTTGTCTCAGGCTGCTCTGGGCTGATAATGTACTTTCTACAAGGTTCAAAGTACTAACTAGAGCAAATTAAAGTGGTAAGCACTCAGCACCTTCTGAAATGAAGCACGGTATTTATTTCATTTTTTAGCACTTTAAAGGGTGGGGATCTGACAAAGCAGAAAAATGAGATTGGATTTGTGCCCTTTTGTGGTCCTTCAAAAGGAGACCTGGAAGGGTCTAGTTTAATTTTTAAGGTGGGGGTTTTTTTAGAGGTACACTTTTCCCTTGAATTTTTGACCTTGCAAAACTAGAATCTGCTGTTTGTTCTTTGTTTTAATTCTTCGTAGAGGTGTCGCACATACACTGTTAGCTTTTTCATCCCCTAAGCCTGCTGAGGCTTAAATAAACATTTTTTTTTTTTCTGTCAAGTGTTTAGAAGGAGTTGTATTAGGTGTAAACAAAAGCAATGATTTTTTAATAATCTTCCTAAGAATCATTTTGTTCTCAATGAGATTTTAATTGCCTGTTATCTGCAATAATATGATCTTCCTTTAGTGTCATCCACTGTCGAATGGAACAAAAAAGTAGTAATGATAAAAAATACATGAGGTTCATTTCAAAGTCTATAGAGAATGCACTTCTTGTCAGGTGCCCTGCTTACATTAAAGGTGTTCATCACTTGCTTCCTCTTAAGCCCAACTGTAAAATACAAAACTATTCTTCCAATAAAAGCATACCTCCCATGTTCCATGAGGAAGGAAAATTGCTGTGCCAAAGAAGCTCCCACTGGCCTCTGAAAGAGATCTACAAAATATACGGACACAGTGATGTTGAGTGCTTACATCACTTCTGAGCACACCTCCCATCTGATACACATGTCAGCTCTTCAAGTTGCCATTGTAATGCTCTTCATTTTCACTTTATTTGTTGGAGGAGCTGATGGACACAAACACTGTAAAGAAATGCCTTCGCTAACATGGACTTCTTTTCTCTAAGGATCTGGCCTACAAAGGCCGCCACTGGCATGAGCGGTGCTTCAAGTGTGCCAAATGCAATCGCTCGCTGGCGGAGAAACCGTTTGCTGCCAAAGACGAGGTCTTGCTGTGTACTGAATGCTACTCCAATGAGTATTCATCTAAATGTTTCCACTGCCAGAGGACCATTATGCCTGGTAAGACAACGGGGACCCTTCAGTGAAAAATGAAACTGCATTTTTAATTATAACCACAGCTTTGGGAATAGCCAAGCTACAAGGTCCTTGACTTTCAGAGCTGCTTCTTTGTGTGTAGTATCCTCCCAGCAGTGAAGCGAGAGCAGGCAGCTACCTCTGGTTTAGCACTGACAGGGTTTATGGATCCTTATAAAGAATATTAGAGTTCAAGACAGGCTAAAATGTGTTCATGTTGAGTCCTTGATTCTGTTGCAGATCTTAGGAAGCAATATCCTGCTGTAGGTAGACAGAGCTATCTTTAACAGGAGTGCCAGACTAGACAAGGCGTCTGCATTTTTGTCTGTCACATTGACCAAACCTTGAGCTCATTCTCTTTATACCATTCCTTTCACTCAGAAATATTTTTTGTTTAAATTGTCAAAACATGACCTTCTGTGTTCAAATCATTATCATCATTTTAACTGAAAAGAATATATTTGCATTCACAATAGGTTTAACTTCCTGCCATTAGCAACCTTGAAAATTCTGCACTTACCACTAAACTGCTTCTTAGCTTTTGATTGTGTTTGTTCAGGACATCCGGTAGGCCTTTCATTGCTACTACACCAGTAAAGCTCATATAGCAGAGACACTACCTAAAAGTGTCCTCTTCAGAGGCATATAAGAAAAGCCACAGCACCATATGTGGCAAAATGAAACAGCTGCTTAGGAAAGTGGGTCCCTAACTTTTGGATGAGTTAATTATCCTGGTTGCTTGAATCTTTTTAAAGATCATGTGTATAACTCCAAATACCAGCTGACTACTAGTTTGGGAACCTTTGGCCAAGGACATCAGTAAATTTGGCAGTGACACAGGAATTTTTACTTTTCAGTAAATCTTAATTCAAACAATATCGTCTGGGCTGTGCAGAATTATTGTCTTAGTATTAAGTACTAGGTTTCTGGTGTTATGGTTCAAATTGTAACATTGATCTGTATTTTTACAGTTTATTTCCTTCTCATTACATGTAAAAGCTGTACTAGTAAAAATAAACATAGCAATATAGTTGTGTTCAGATTAAAGATGATATACTTCTTAAATTTGTTACAGTCTAAAATAAATGTTGTCTCATAAGCATGCCTTACCAGATGTGGTGAAAATGGTACCAGAATATGCTCAGGTTTACATTATTATCCTCTGGTGTATATTCATCTTGCAGATTTTGCCCCAGAGTCTAGGAGACTAAATCCTAGCTGACGGTGGGAGTAACAGTGCAAATAGAGAACCAAAGTGGCATGGGAATGCCAACCAGTTTCTAAATCATCAAATTCTTTGTCATCAGCTTGCTAGCTCTGTGTTGAAAAGACCCAATAGGCAAAAACAATGAAGTCAGCCTTCTGATCACTGGGAGGAAGCTGCAAACCTTTCGTGTTTAAATACAAACAGTAGTTTCTCTCTCTACTAGCCCCACAGTCCAGGAAACAGGTATTACGGGATTAGTTGGTTTTATCAGCTATACTTTTCTTCATGTGGAAAGGATGGTAAAGCACCTGGCACTCTCTTTGCAGTCTGATGCTACCAGCAGGGGAGCAAGGTATGGTGGGAAGTGACTGGAAAAATCTTTCTCAGGTGTATGTGTATATCTTAGATTTACACACCTACATGAAGGTGTACATGGTACCTGTACACAGAGCTGAGAGCTCTGAAACAACACTGGCAGATGTTTAACTGAGATACCTTCTGTCCTTGTGCTGTATCAAAAGCATCTAGTTAAACATGATAAAAAGAATGGTTGATCTAGGACAGACATTATGAGCTCTAAGTGTAGTGCACTTTATCACAGAAAAGATATTTACTTTCAAAAATTTATCAGCTTAAGCTTAAGCTGAATGAGATAATAATGCCTTTATAAGTGAAGGAGCCTTAGTCTAAAGAAGACAAAAGACAGGATGTTAAGAGATGTACTGAACATCCAACAAATGAATCTTTATGAAAGTGCTATGTACCTGAATATTATTACTGAATTGGCTGGCCTGAACAAACTGAGCAACTGGAGCATGTCACAGAGAAGTAGCCTTAAAAGATTCATATAAGGGCAGACTCTAAAAATCACAGCTTAGACAATTTAGCACATCTTTTGCCAGGTGATCGTACGGCACTGAAAGTGTTCTTGAAATTTCAAGTACATACTTAGAAATGTTGTTAAATTGAGGATAAGTGCTCTCTCGGGTAATCCAGTACTGAGATAGAAGATTAAAAACAAGAGTACTCTATCATTTAAAACTTGTGGTACAAGGCTATAGCTGGGGAGATTGTTTGCTTTGGGTTTTTACAGGTTCCCGTAAAATGGAATTTAAGGGAAGTTCCTGGCATGAATCCTGTTTCGTTTGCCAGTATTGCCGGCAACCATTGGGAACAAAACCATTGATCACCAAAGACAATGAGAACTACTGTGTGCCCTGTTTTGAGAAGCAATTTGCTCACCATTGCTACGCTTGCAAAAAGGTAATTAAACATATAATGGAAAAATTGTCCTAACGAAGCAGTATTGCTCATGAGGGAGGGGGTGGATTATGTAAAATGAACTAAAACCGGAGTCTTCCTTTTGGCATTGGACACTGAAAACCAACTGTGTCCTTGCCTGCAGTTAATAGTAAGTTATTAAGTTAATAGTAACCTAAGCCTGAATATATCTGAAATAAACTTACTGACCATAACAAATATTTTGGGGTTCTTTAGTTAATGATTATGATTTTTAAAGAAAGGTTGACATTTTCACTGAAAGTTACGTAAAACTCTTCTTTCCTGATATTTTCTGATTTTGCCCTGATTAACGTGCCTCCTTTTCCAATATTTTTCCGATATATTCATATGCATAATAAGCCACCTAAGCTGAGCAAAACATTCACAGTCTTGCCTGCTTTTTAACTGAAATTTGTCATGCAACAATCAGATAAAATAATATTCCATTGTGAAAATTCTGGTGAAGAGTCCCACTGCTCAATACACAATGCTTCCCCTGTAGGTACTAGAAAGCTTGATTTCTAATGAGTTTTCTTTTTTTTCCCCCAAATACAAATAAATCAATTCATCTTTCCCATATAATGTTTTAAAATTGTCTCTGGTTGATGAAAATACTCAAAGTATCACACTATCTTAGTGCAATGCTGTTCTCTAAGGGACACAGTTTAAACTACTTTTCATGGCAGAATTTAACTTGTTCTTATTACGTGTATCACTCAGGAAGCAAAAATTACTTTCTTTTTTCATTTCATCAAATAACTTACAATTTCTGTAGTTATTTAACATCTATCTGTAAACCTCTCCCTCTAACAAAAGCTTTTAAGAAAACTTTGCTGCCTGTTTATTTCTTCAGTAGTTAAGCTTTAGAAAGTACTTTTTTATATTCTGATGTCTCCACATCAAGCCTTCAATTTGCACTAAATGATCACATGGAAAATAGAGTGATTCTGCTCTAGGTTTCTTAGAGGCATTGAGGTTAGCAGCACTTACATGAAATAATTAGGATTTGCTTCTTAAAATTTCTAGGAATGCAGAGTCCCTCTAAACAAATTTTACTACTTGAACTTGCATCAGTTCTCATAAATAAGAATTGAGCCTGAAGAGATTAAATTGCCAAACTGGAATCTTGAATTTTGTGCCAGGGATTTTGAGATTTTAGTGGAAAATCAGGTGACAGTTAGAAGTAGCCCAATACTGGAATGCTAAGGGAACTGGGAAATATTTAGATATTTCTTTTTTAATTGCCTAACATCACCCAGTATTATTCTTTGTTTCCCTGAAATTGTATTCTCCAGGGAAATTTAATTGTGCCACTATTTTTACTTAAGTTTCTTCAGCTTTTCTTCTCTGTTCCAACTATATTCATTCATTCATTTTCATTCATTCATCCATTTATTCATTCATTCATTCATTGCTGTGCATGTTACTTAACAGTAGAAACACTCTTACAGCTCATCTTTATCTCTACATAAATTTATCTGTACAGTCTCCCACAATTTATGTGAAACCAGCTCTTTATCACACATATGGAAGCCAGAGAGCAGTGGAAATTTCCCTATTCAGAAATAACCAGTGGAGAGCTGTGAGTGAGTTGCAGGGAATGAGAAGTTTCATGACACTGATAAACACCTTCTTTTTTTTCCTTCTGACAGTGTAGATCTCCTTTCTGTCTCACTTCTGCTTCTTTCCTTTCTTTCTTCCTACTTAAAGTACTCTATCTGTTGTGAGACAGCAAATGTCAGTTCCAGTTAGAGATTAGCCATAATCTCAGCATTGGTTCTCTCATCCACTGTCCATCACCGAGAACTGCTCTTCTGAGAGCATGCCTGATGTTACGCCTTTATCCACAAGCATAACAGAAAACTTACATAAGAAGATAATGTGTTTATTACAAACCATAAGGTTATCCTGTGGTAGAAAACCTACATAGGAAGATAACATGTTTATTACAAACCATGAGGTTATCCTGTGGTAGAAAATAGAGAATATCAAACCAGTGTCAACTGGTTCAGATCAACTGCAGTTAGTCAAATTGATATTCCAGATGAAAAGCAATTGATGTGACCTCACTCTCTTCTCTTGTGCATATGAGAAGAGGGGAAAGA
>NW_009914009.1:47077-108747 GCF_000696875.1 Nestor notabilis
GGACTTATGAAAGACTGGATAATCTTTCACGACTCCCACCTTTGTTTCATTGGTCTGTCCTTGTTTGTCAATACATTAGGTAATAACTTCTGGTGGAGTGACCTACCATGACCAGCCTTGGCACAAGGAATGCTTTGTATGTGCTGGGTGTAAAACACAACTGTCTGGACAAAGGTTTATTTCCAAAGATGAGTATCCATACTGTGTAGACTGTTTCAGCAAATCATATGCTAAGAAGTGTGCTGCTTGCAAGAAACCTATTACAGGTGAGTCTCATTTTTTAGAGGGCAATAGACACTGGCGAATCATCTCCTCTCAAAGCAGACTTTTTCTTTAGAAAACAGCATTAAAAATAGTCCCATCATAATGCAAAACTGAAGGAGTTAACGAGTATAGAGACACACTCTCCATCACACGTACTGCATTTCGCTGGGGCATATGGATCACACGTGTTCCCCAAATGCTCAGCAGTTGTTTTATGTGCCAAAAGAAGTTCCTCCATTGTTTGATTTAGTCCTTTTGCATTAAAATTCATCCTTAATATAAGGAAAGGCACTTTTTGCTTCTTCCTAGGACAGTACTCACAAGTCCCTTGTGTCTGTAGTTTCTTCAGCTTTGTTTTTAAATGCAAATGTGATGAAACTGGCCAGAAATTATCTGCCTGTTGGTAAGACTCACCTGTCAAATTAGAAAGCTAGCCAAAGATAATAAAGCTCTATTGCATGCCTTCTTGTGTACTTAGATGATTTATAATTAGACATATATATCTTTAGTCCACACAGCAGTTTTCTGAGAACATTTGATGGTGTTCTGCATTGTAATTCTATAATGTGTGGCCTCAACTGTTGAAGAGTACTGACCGATTATTATAGGTGCATGCTGCATATGTAAGTGAACAAAGAAAATTATGAATACCCAATCAAATGGGCATGATTTTACAAAACCACCCAAACCAAACCAAATCAAAAACAAAAAAATTGAACAAAAAAAACCCAACAACTCCAAAACCCCCAATATTTTATTTCAGATACTCATGCTAGGAAGTTGTTTGCTTTGCTGTGTGGATGCCAATCTGACCACACACCAGAAATCACTCTGTTGTATTTCTGAACCACACTCAGAAACACTGGATTCACATCTTCTCTCTCACGATCTCTTTCAGCTCTTGGAAGCACAAAATTTATCTCATTTGAAGAGCGCCAGTGGCATGGGGAATGTTTTAACTGTGTGAAATGCTCTGTCTCGCTGGTGGGCCAGGGATTCCTCACTCGGCAGGATGATGTCCTTTGCCATGAATGTGGCTCTGCTTCATAGTTCTGTGGAGAGCTGTACAGCTGCATTATTCTCACTTTGTAACAATGATGTACTTCATTACTCTGCAGTAAGAAAACCATATAAAAGGTATAACAGTTATTTAGTCATTCAAGTAGCTTTCCAACAGCAGTTTAATTCTATCGTAGTTCTCAATTGCTTATAAAAAAAATTAAACAGCCCCAATACTAGTTAAAAAAATAAAGCAGAAAAGATTTGTGTGCATTTAAAATCTAACTACAGTATGTTTCTCCTTGTAACACACTGCACTCTACTGTTAGAAGCTCAAAAATTTACATTTCATCTCCCATAAACCAAGGAGGATTGTGAAAAGTTTATATGGAAGATGACTAACAATGAGGCATTAGCACTGCTTCACAGGTGCAGACCTTGGTGCAGTAGGCTGGGCACATCCATTTTGCTATTGGATCATAACACTGATGAGAAAAACTTGAAAATATCAGCTTCCTGTGTACTTCAGGCAAAAAAGCTGCCAACAAAGCAGGCAGAAATCGGGAGGAGGTGGTATTTTTACGGAAAGGGCTTCTGAGGGTTAGGGCCAGATAAAAGAGAAAAAAAGGCAATTTTCCTCTCAGTACTGAGATTGCTCTTCAGAAACATTGTCTTTAGTCATCCAAAAATCCTGACTGACAGGTCTTTTCCCAAAATTGGTTGACTGTACTTAATTTTTCAGGCATAACCACTTTAGAACCTAAATAAGCCCATATTTTGAGCTACTGCAAGAGGTGAGGATTGTCTAAGATTGGCTACTGATGACGTACACTTTCCCATAGCTAATATGCCTCAAGACTGTGTCTCCATTGTCTTCACTAGGCCTTCAAGTACACGCACACACAATATATATTTTTGTCAGTAGACACAAGAGACAATTCATACTTATCCCTTTAACCTTGTACTTTTCCTTCACTCAAGACCCAGCAATCAAAGCATTGTTAATGGCTGTCATGGTTCAAGCCCATCTGGCAACTTGGAACCACGCAGCCGCTCACTCACTCCTCCCCGGCTCCTTCCTCCCCCCACTCCCGGAGGGATGGGGAGGAGAATCGGAGGAATGTAACTCCCACGAGTTGAGATAACAGCTCTCCAGTAACTAAGGTATAATACAAACCACTACTGCTACCAATAATAATGGTAAGAGGAATAACAAGGGAAAAGGACACAACTGTTCACCACCCGCCGACCGATACCCAGCCCGACCCGAGCAGCGATCTGGGCCTTCCGGGTAACTCCCCCCAGTTTCTATACTGGGCATGACGTGCTGTGGTATGGAATACCCCTTTGGCCAGTTTGGGTCAGGTGTCCTGCCTCTGCTTCCTCCTGGCTTCCCCTCCTCTCTGGCAAAGCATGAGACTGAGAAAGTCCTTGGTCAGAGTAAACATTACTTAGCAACAACTAAAAACATCGGTGTTATCAGCATTGTTCCCAGACTGAAAGTCAAAAACACAGCACTGCACCAGCTACTAAGAAGGAGAAAAAATGACTGCTGTAGCTGAACCCAGGACAATGGCCTTACCATTTCCACCCTGTGAGGTCTTTGATGCACAGTCTACCCCTTTTCTTTTAAATGTGTGTTTGTCTACAGCAGGCTATAAGCTCTTCAAAACCAATACCGACTCATTTTGCCATGTGCCACATACATTTGCCATTATGTCAAGAACTGGTAATGTTGTTATTGCAAGCTAGGCAGTCCTTGCTTGTAGTACAAGGTATTAGTTTCTAAGTAGCTGGCTTTGAGAAGGTTATACCTGCTTGCTGAGATTCAGCACTCAATTGTCTATTATTAAAGGTCAGAGTTACAAGCATTTCTTCTCTTCCTTCATCAATATTGTGTATTACAGTGACTTGATTCATGTTACAGTGTCTGCACCAGGCTGATTTGAACTGTGCAGTGATATTAAGAATGGCATATTTTGCACTGCTCAGCACTTGTTTAATCCTCATCTCGCACATCTCCAAAGCACACGTGCTCCTTCAGACTCTGACCTTAAGTGACTAGAGTTATTTGGCTGACTTGAGTGGGCTTTATTCATACTGAAGACAGCCATTACTCTAGGTAGAAATGTAAGAAAAAAGTAAAAGAAAAAAATAGTATGTGTGCATAGCTAAGACAGAGCTGAACTGCAGTGGCATAAAATCAATGTGGGTAATGACTGACCAACAAGTGCATAGCAGTCTAGTTTCCAGTCAATAAAATATTGATCTTTTGCTCTACGTGGTGTTCATTTTTGGGTTTCAGTTTCTTCTTTCATGGCAGATTTTATTGCAGACGATATTCATTAGTTTATGCCTTTTCATTTTATCCCTGCTACTTTCTTTTCTATTTTCACATTTCACATGGCTGATACAGGTTCTTGGTAAGACTTGGACTCCCATAAACAGAAATCTGTTTTGTTACCTTAAATACACACACACACACAGTAGTTCATAGTTATGCATGATGTTCCAAAAATGTGCACTGCGTTATCAGAAATGAGCCCATTAGTAAATGTTAATTGTCTTAAACTTTAAATTAAAATGATGAATCACCAGATGCAGAGTGGTCTGGGGGGTGTACCTTTTGTTTGTGTTGTGTGAAATAACATCCTGCAAATTGCAAGAATGTGGTTTAGGCCCGTTATTCAGTCTTGTCTGAATAACCTTCCAGCTTAATTACAAAGTGACGCAATTACCAGGTAGTATCCTAAAACATGACAGAGTCACAGGTCAGACACACTGATCATGATAATCCCAATCTTCCAGCCTTAACATTTACGGAAATGAAATTCTTCTCTGACTCATCAACTAACTATATTTTTAGAAATACCAACTGAATTATTTATTTCTCCTGCAGTTAATACACTAGATTCAAATCTGAAACTGAGAACTTTTACTTCACAGTAATGATAAGATATAAATGTGATTGCTATAAATAGTTCGAATAAAAGTTATATTAGGTATGGGTTTAATGTTTCCTGCTCTGTATCACCAGCTATCAATGCCAAAACATAAATACAGCAATATTCTTGTGCTGGGTTGGCCCTGGCTGGATGCCATTGCATTGTTTTATTTTAAAATATATCTAGTTCTTCCCTGTGCATTATCTGTCCAGCTCTAAGGTAATGGCATTGCTTTTGTTATGCTTAAACTGGATTATCCACAGCTGCAATGATGTCTCTAATGCCCCGATCACATCTCCACTGTACTCATAGTAATCCCAGGGGACTCGGAGAGAGACTGCCATTTGGGACTAACTTCTGACAAGTGAAGTAGGTGCCCTATTACCTCCCTCAGTGCTTAAGGCTAAACTTCAAGTTTTTAAACCAGAAATAACATGCTTAAAATATGAAGACAAGCCTATTGTTACCAAGTGACACTCCTCTACCCATATTTCTGAATGTCACGTTTTTCACTCTGAGACAAGTTCATATAGTGTGAGCAAGATATCAGCCTTTTCCCAGACTACAGCTTCTAAGATCCAGGCATGTTTTCATCAGATGTTGTAGCAGGCAACACAGAGCAGCAATAATGCTGGAAGCCAGGATCACTTTCCTGCATTTCACAGGTGGAGGCACATGCTCCATGACTTATGTCTAGGATGAAACCTAGACATTCTCCATTCTTTCTCCTTGTCCCCTGGTTTTCTGGGAAGAAAATCTGTGCATCTAGGCAGGGGACAAAGTAGGGTATATCTGGACATATCAGTGAAGTGGGTGTCACATCACAGTGTAGCTTTTCTGCAGCATTTCAGCACACGAAAGTTCAACTAGTTCTTGTATGATACCAATGGATACTGTCCTTGGCTTTTCTCACAGTAAGAGTGGCTCAGTGCAACCACAGCAGCATTAGGAGGGGAATGGTAAGGTTTTGCAAGGCCTTCTGAACCTGTGGTTTCAAACAGTTTACAGGCCTCATCATGAGAAGGGAGGTACCTGTTTATACCCCTGACTTGACCAGCAATTTCAGCACTTGGTCAAAGCTTTTATGAATTTTATTTATTTGATAGAATGGATGTAGATCTGTGTATTGTATTTTAAGAAGACAAGTAAAAACACAGTGGCATTTATACAATGACAAATAACAATAACTGAAGGAAAGTAATATTAAATGAGTGACTAAGTAGAAGCTGAGGGATCATTTCTGTAAACAAAAGAAGTTGAATGTATTCGAACTTATAGCCAGACCAAACTTGTTTACCAATCAAGCAGACAATAAATCAGCTACATTCTTGTTAATAATATCTCAAAAAAAATGTGTTTGTGTGCATGCTCATTCACTGTCCAACTGCAAAAACCTAGACAGCCACAGGAAACCTGGTGACTTAAACCAAAGTACATAACTCCTAGCATGATTATAGACTACTGTTTCCAAATGTAAGTTTTGGTTCCTTGTATTCTGAAGTACAAGTATTTTGATACAAAAAGAGGACAGATAAGACCTTTGGAGGACAGATGTGGCTGCAGACAGGGATGTAACACAGGGGTGTTATCCGATTGGCAGTGCACAGCTGCACTGGAGGATCTAGAGATACTGGCTTTGACCTGAAACATTAATCTTTTTTTAGCTTGTTAGTGAGAACAGTAGTCCAATAGTGTCCATTTATACATTTCTGCAGACTTAGCAAGGAGCTAAGTGCCTATTGGGGCTCCTTGAAGATGAGGCCAAACAAGAGCATCTCTACAGCACAATGTTAGCAAATCCAGCCCATAAAAACCTGAATTTGCTCACTGGAAA
The DNA here is from genome assembly GCF_000696875.1 of Nestor notabilis. Classification (NCBI taxonomy): domain Eukaryota; kingdom Metazoa; phylum Chordata; class Aves; order Psittaciformes; family Psittacidae; genus Nestor; species Nestor notabilis. Next base: position 53,120 of record NW_009914009.1, read on the forward strand.
CTAATTCAGTGTCAGAAGAACAACCACTGTACAGCATTACATTCAAGCTAATAAACCTTATCTCTGTCTTGGGTATAATCCATTGTCAACTTGTGCCTCTGCTGTATGTTCTTCAGTGTCCTCTCCTGTAAGATATTCAAGACTGTAGCCATTCACCTGATTCACTGTAGATCTTCTTTTAGCACTGACTGAATTATTGAATTACTGCATACAGGAAGCTGCACTACCACCACATCTCTGAAACCACCACATCTCTGAAAAACAGGATCCACGAGTCCCTCTCATACATAGCTTGTGTGAGGCTTTGAGAGTGAACCGCATTAAGACAAAAAAGAAACACTTGGCTCCTGCCTGTAGCCTGGGCACAGATACGAAGGTGACCACCAAAATGCTCAGACAAGATCACTTACAAAGCAAACAAAGGAGCATGGCCTCAGGTGTTTGAGGAACTGAGTCGAGCACGGAATTATCCAGCAAAATCAGCTGAGCAAATTTGGTGGGGTTCAGATATTTTACTACAGTACCTCAGTGCTCTCTCAACTCACTTGTTAGCTCTAGCACAACACCCCATGTTCTAGCTGTCTTCAGGTCCATTCCTGTAATTTTCACTTGTAAGCAGGAGGGTAGTTCACTGCAAAAGGCCCTCAGTCTGGCACAGTGGCCCAGACTTAGGGGTCTCCTGGGTGACTTACTAAACAGAAGATTAACCCAGATGGAGGTAAAAAAATCCAAGCTCACATTTGAGCCCCAGTGCTCAGCTTAAAGTACTTTTATAGCAAAGACATACCTTGGGTAGCCATACCCACATTGTTCCTGGATGAAGATCCTCATTTAACCATCTCTGTCTTCACCCTAGAGTTTGGATTAGCTTTTGCTAGACCAATTACCAAATAAATCCAAGCACAGCTTTCCTGGATTTAGGGAAAAGAAACCCATACCCAAATAGTGCAAAATAACGTAAACAGTTTATCCAGTTCTGCAAAATTACATTTTTTGTTGATCTTGTTTCCCAAAAGAAAGAAAAAGTAAAAAGGACCAATTATTTTTTGAGAACAAGCTCTTTACTTATAAAAAAAATAGAAAACAAATCAAGCCCTTAGTTAAACATTTTTATTGGAAGGACAGCAATCTGAGCAGATTGCTCTGCTCTGAAAGCAGATGGCCGTAAAAGGCTGCTAATATGAGGAATGGGACTTACCTCAAATAACAGACAAAATGATAACAAATCTGTAACAGAAATGGTAGCTTAGCATGTACTTTGTAAGCCTGTGACAGAGGACGAAGCTCAGGACACCAGTGTCCCATTGGGGGCCAGCCTGTTCTCATACAGCCTTGGAGAAGTGACAAGCTGGGTGACCCTAACATCACATTCCAGTGTTTCTAAACATTTGGATTTCTTTAACCTTTAACTCTTGAATTTCCTGGCCTTCTCACAATAGCCATCCTATTTCTTCTTAGCTTGATTCTTGACAAAATCCTTATTGTTATGTTAGATCTTAACTCACTGAAAGTAAACCCCCCCTGGTTGAATGGGGGAAGGGGGCCAGACAATGTCCTTGGTTACCAGATCATTGATTTAAAGCATATTTTCACTTGCCTATAAAACACTGTCATATTTAAATGCTTTGAGCTGAGCTCTGTGCCAAACTTTCTCAGGCCAATTCCTGCTTTCCACTTCCCCTTTTTCCTTTTCATCCTCAGAAAATTCCAGTAAAGCCATCTTAAATTTCACAAAACAAAACACAGGAAAAAAGATAATGTTTGCCGTATGCTAAAGAATCCTGAAACTTTTCTTTGAGAAGTTCAAGTGCTTCACTTGATTTTGGCTCAGGAACCTACTTGACAACAAAAAGGAAAACTTTCTGTCATAGAGATGTCTCCCACTATCCCCACAAAAATCCACTTATCCTAGTTATACCTCTTCCAAATTAAAAAACTGCAGACACATTTCCCACAGGGCAAATGTGTGGTCCAGATGCTGTGTGCTCAGTGACAACCACTTGTAAGCATTTTAGGTTGAGTAAATGTTTCAGTTCCTGAGCTATAAAATAGAGATAACTCCCCATTTTGGAGGAATCTACTCAGGTAATTGTGAAAACTGATCCATCTAGAGCACTGTCGTAACAGACCACTGGTGACCGATCTGATGAGGCCAGCCTCTGAGTAAAGCTCCCAGTTCTGCCCTCAGAATAGCTTTCAGCATGGAGCTGCACAGTGAGCAGTGCTGAGAGTCCCAGAAGCAGGATGGTGCTCACTGTGAGACTGTGATCCACTCTTCATGAACAACGGCGAATGGGTGCCCTAAGAAAACAGTCATTTTGGGCTGTGTTGCTTAAAGCTTGTGCTATGCAGGAGAGGTAAGGGTGCCGCAGAGCCAGCTCTAATTCCAGTGTTTCCTCACCAGGATCAGAGACAAGCTCTGAAAAGTCCAACTCAAATTAGCCAGGATTAGTCACTTTTATTTTCCTTTAATATTTCTGGCAACTCACCAAAGCCCACAAGGCTTTTCAGAAGAGAGCTTGAGTGGGATTTTTGCCCTCTGCTCATGCCAAGGAAGGAACAGAGGGCTGGCTGCAGCACACAATTTGTTGGGATGCAGCTTTTCCAGAGGAAAGGTTGTTTGTGTGAACATTCATACAATAGGGTAAAGACATTGTTAGTGTCTCTCCTCTCAAGACTGCGCTATGGACATAATGGTACAGATTCAACTGAGAGATCATCTCCAAAATCAACAGAGAAGCAGTTTCAGCATGGTGTTACACAGTCAGGATTATTAATCAGTTATATGTCTGTCATGTTCTGGGCAATTCACTTTATTTTCTCAGAGCAGCAACATGGGAAGCAAGAAATTTAGCTCATTCAAAGATATTACCAATAACATTATGATTTCAAACACTGGCCCTAATGGGAATCATCTCTCCTGGGAAGCAGTAGAGAACTGGGTTTGCAGAGATGCTGCTGGACACCCAGAGGCTGGGACAAGGACAAGCCAAGGGGTGGTGGGTCCCTTGACAGGGGCAGAAGTTTGTCATGGTCTGCCTCTGTTCCTGGTCTGCCTTCTGTTCAGCTCCTTTTGCACCATGTTCCTGCAGACACTCTGGAGGTGGTGATTCATATATTTTATCAGGCAACTGGGAAACCTCAAACATATCTACTTTCTGCTTCTTGGTCTATGTGACCTGATGAGAATTTTAAAATTACATACAATGGAAACAATCAAGAATAACTCTCAATCCGTGTGTCTGGGGAGGAATTGCTTGGTTAAGAAAGATTATTTTTAGTCTGTTGTACCATTGGATAAAAGAGAAATAAACCGTCCAATATCCCTGGTGGATACTAAGGTGGATATAACTAGTAACAGCTGGATGAAAACTTCCCAAATACAAGGACATGGTGTTAGTAACAAAAGAGGGGTGTATTAACAGAAAAACAAATCCACTAATAACTAACAGAATGCGATAGAAAATAAATAGCTCTATTGTAGCTAGCTCCAGCTTTATTTATCAGATAACCCTTGTAAGTACTGAACTAAAAGCATATATGTAATCCCTCTGAATATCAGACTAAACATGCAGCCCATGTTCTAAGAGTGACAAGCATAAAACCAGAAAAGTGAAAGGGAGCAAATGAAATATAGGAAAGTAACAATAGTGCATCAATCAGTATTAACAGCAAAACTTCCTTATATTAAAAAGATGTAGATGCTGAGTCATGGAAAGACGGTGTTAAAACTGAAGACTTGCCACATCAATCAGTCAGGTGTTAAGAGGAGTAATCTTTGTCTAAGGAAAAACAGAGTAAATAAATTTCTAAAAAGCAAAGTCCTTTATCCTCTCTAATTACCCTGTATTTCATTTTATTGTCTATCGTATTCCCACAACGGTCCCTGGGTGATGAGTTAGTACAATAAAGTGCTGTAACAATTTTAAATGTATTTTTCCCTATAAATCGTTGATATATTTTCAGCAAACTTAGTATTTGCGTCACTTAGGCCACATATGGTAGAGTCTATGTAGTTGCCTATCATTTTAATCCAGGCTAGCTATGATTATTTTCACTTGATGAAAATGTTTTGTGTTACCACACAGATTTCCTTATCTTGTTAACTGGAAGATAGGTGAGTGTGTGTGCGCATTTATTTCTCAATTGTCCTATAGCCTTCATAAATTTAAAAAAAAAGGGGGGAATTTTATTTATTCCAGTAATCTACAAAAAGCAACCAACTGCTTTCAGCCCCTTCACTGAAGGTGAGTGGTGAGAGAGTGAGGGTGGTGAGACACTGGAAGACACTGTCCAGAGAAGCTGTGGCTGCCCCATCCCTGAAAAAGTTCAAGGCCAGGTTGGACAGGTCAAGTGGAAGGTGTCCCTGCCCATGGCAACAGGGTTGGAACTAGACGACCTTAAGGTCTCTTCCAACTCAAACCATTCTATGATTCTCTGATGCTCTGAATTTTTTTTAGTCCTATACCCAGCAGAAATAGGACAAAGTTTTAAAGTCCACCCAACCTCACAGCCACACTCACTGTTACAAACTCAGTCCTCAGTGGCATGGAAAAAGTCAGGAGAGCTGGTTTTGCACCCACACAATTTAGAGGAACTGGCTTCTTTGTTCATGTACAGAAGATCTCAGAGAGCAACAAGCCTGTCTTACCTCGCTGTACATAAGCAGGTGTCATCAGGATGCAAGCAACTTGCAGAGCTTCCCTGCAGTTGTACATCACACAGAGAAGTGTGAAAATTAGCAGAGCAACTAAGCAAGACTACTTTTAATCCACCAAATAACAATCCATCCTCTACTGTGTTCAAATGAGTCTGTGATAAATTAACTACCACTGAAGCTACAGGTATGGTCTGTGACACAATGTGTGCCAACCAAGTGGGAAGGCTCAGAGACGAGCAAACCCATCTTGACCTGGTCACACAAAGCGCATACAGCTGCCCCACACTGTCCTGCACATCAAGCTGGTGCTGAACAAGCCTTCCAGAGTGCATTCTCCAGTGAACTCAAAAACCTGTTTTGTCAGATCACGAAAGAGAGGTTGTGTCTCTGACAGGTTTAATGGAAAACCAGAGCAAATGGCTTTTATGCTCTTCACATCAGCCCTCGGGAATGACCAGAGAATCACCTTTCAGCATGAAGAAGCAGAAAGGAAGGTCATTTGCCATTATCCTTCACAAATTCAAAACTCACTAAAGAAGGCTGCTGAAAGGATGATCTATTAGGGTTGGTTAAACATCACCTACAGTGCAGTAGTTTTCTTTCCCACCACAGGAATTTGTCATTCATGTGTCAGTCATACCAGCTATGGTACCTCTCACAAAGGACTCTTCATAGAGCCCATCATTTACATGCAGACAACTGCAGCTAACTCTCACTGAGTTGATCATTAAATTTGTCACAAAACACATGGCACTTTATTGGAAACAACAAATATTCAGCATGACCTCTTTTGCCATTTCTACATTTCTGAGACTGAAAGACATCTCTCTTGAAACAGAGTTGCTTAGTGTTCTTACATGTTACTTGACAGAAAAGCTGTCAGAAAAAGTCCATCACCCAAGATCACCTATAATCTTAGGACATTGCCAGTTACCTGAACAATTACTGCATGACATTGTGAAATTGTGTGAAGGAGAGAAACTACAACAGTTTCTCTACTTTTCTCTACTTTTTTTCTCTATCATTGCCCTACCACAAGCCAGTAAATCATCAGAGATACCAATACTACTTTTTAAGTAACATTGACTATCTTTGAAGCCAAAATCAAATATAAAACCACCCTGATGCTTTGTGTCATGAGGACTATTCAAGGTCAAGGGAACTTCTGCATTAGGCGTGTCAGTACTGGCTAGTAGCCTGGGTTTGGTTTTGAAGATCATCCAGAGCTCATGAATCAGTTCAACATCTGGGATGGGAGAGAGATGCTTTATTAGGACCATCATAAGAGAGAAGATGGAGACTTTTCTGACAACGATTCGTTTAGAACTGGAGTTATGTTCAGTTGTTAAACTGGGATTTTCATTTCATATCTGAGGCATTAGGCTTTTATTTTTAAATTCCAAAAGCACAAATCTTTATTTAATGATATTTGGCAGATTTTCAGTGCAGCAGTTCACAGTGCTTTGGAAATATTAACCACATTTTCAAGGTACAGAATAGCAGCTATGCAATTGATTGACCTATTTATAGAGTCATGCACAGCTGGGAAGAGAGGAGAAACGGGCACACAGCTGCAATTCTTTACTCTGCAGTAAAGCAGAGATCTCACTTTCATAAAAACCTCAGCAAGCACAGTGGGAATACGACAAAACACAAAAATACACTTCTCAACCATACAGACACATTTTGAAACACTTACTAGAACTAGTATTGCTAAACTTTGCTAACAACCCAGGTAACAGGACACAATGTACCCCCAGCAATCTGTGGACCATACCAAATTGTAGCGAGTAGTTCATATGCCAGAGGGCTGAGTTGCCATTAAGAAAGGGCTGGAGAAATGGGCCAACAGGAACCTCATAAAATTCACAGCGAGAAGTACAGAATAAGCCAGAACAGCCCCATGCACCAGTACAGGTTGGAATCCAGGCTGTGGCTCTGTAGAAAAAGATCTGGGAGTCCTGGTGGACAGCAAGCTGAACATGAGCCAGCAATACACTCTTGCAGGGAAGCGAGACAAGCACATCTTGGTCTGCATTAGGAAGACTATTACTAGCAAGTCAAGGTATGTGATGTTTGCCCTCTTTTCAGCACTGGTGATATTGCATCCAGAGTCCTGTGTCCAGTTTGGGACTTCCCAGTAGAAGAGAGACCTTGCTAACCTGGACCAAGTTCACCAGGCATAGGGCCAGCAAACCAGGGGGACGGAGCACTTCTCCTCTGAGGAGAGGCCAGGGGAGTTGGCCCAGGGGATGCTACTGAACATCTGCATCAACAGCTACTTCAAGACCAATGAAATGGTAGCTCTTTTTGCCCTCCTTCTCCTCCTACCAGACAAGTTTGCTTTTTCTTTGTCTTCTCTGAAAAGTGACAATAGCCATATAAGTAGTAAAACAGTTCAAGTACAAAGGACTTTACATGCTCACAACTGCAAAGAACATCAAAGTGGTCAGATCTTAGATTGCTTCATCCCAGAGTTTGTATAATCTTAACAGCTACTGATAGTCAGAAAAAAAATCTGTTACATTAGATGTCCACTTAAGCTCTTCTCCCCTATTTGCTGATTTAGGATTTACCAGAATAATAGATAGAAGGAAAGAGAAGAATTAATTTACCTCTTTAGGTAAGCCAGACTAAGCCAAACATGCCATCACAGTTCTGATGGTGGCAGTGCACCATTAATTTAACCCTTGAGAAGTTTCAGAAGTTGTTAGTAAATCTTTACTTAAAAATAAACAAGGACTACTCTATATGTCCTTAAAAACATAGTGCAAGAACTAGGTTTATTTTCTGTAAAGAGTAATCATCCAAACGTCAAAAAGAATTAATCAATTGTCATATCCTGGTAATATTTATTTTCATTTCAAAACAAGGGGAAAATGTTAAGTTTGCTTTTAATTTATCTCAGACTAAAATAAATGTTCTTTATGCAAAACTTCTATTTGAGAACATTGACAGATGAGTTTTTGGGGTTGAACATTTATTGCTCCTCCATTTGAATGTCTATCTTTCTGCTTGTGGTTATCACAGCTTAACTAAAATCATAGCGGACAGAGTAGAGAGATTTGTCCTAAGAGACAATGCCGTGGTCTGGGAGCCACCTTCCACTCCGACAGCAATGTTCTCCAGAACCTTCCTGTTATGTCCTCTGCTGTGCTCCAAACTCACATTACTATAGGAAAGCTTTGACAAACCAGTGAATGTCAAACAACATTCTGCTTACAGACAGGATTAATCATTTCCTCCAGTAGCTCATTCCAGACACATCTCAGAGGCAGCAGCCTCCCACGATAGACATTTAACTAGGTCAGCTTGGGCTGACTCTCATGAGAACCCATTGAGAAAGGCAGGAGTACATGACCCTCAACAAGCTGTGCATGAAGCCCAGGTTTTGTGAAATGGCTTCTCTGTGGTCAGCCCAGCTGTGCTCAGTTTTCTGCCAGACATCCTGACTCTGACCCAGATTCATCACTGTACATATGCTTTTGGTCATATACAGCAAGTGTGAACATGCTAGCAGCTGTCTTATGACCCTCTTACAAATGGCATTAGACCTCACAGGCATTACTTTCCCATGTGTTTCTTTTTAACATTTTTCTCCTATGCATGTTTGTGAAGTTTGTCAGGTGCTCTTCAGTTCAAACATACATTTAAACTCACAGGGTTAAATCGCCTCTAACCTCTAAACCAGACCATGAAAACTGATTCTGTGCTGAATTCAATCTACAGTCTCTTGTCTCCAAAATACTTGTACGCGCACATATATGCGTATGCGCAATGTAGAGGTACTGGGTTTTCAAGAGCTGCTCCTGCAAAGCTAACTCAGCCACCATCATCTAAAACCATACTTGTCCCCACTGATAATAAAAATTGCCTTAACACCATTGATAAAGCTGAAGCTATGCCATTTGGTGCCCATTAATATGGACATTTCTTTCTTCCACATTTAAACTTTTCTGGTTTATTTCTACTGATATATAAGGGTTAGCCTTGAATTTTATCCGCACAGTGAACTACCCTGAATGGACCTCAAGCTTGTGTTCCAGCATAGTTAAAATAACCTTTCAAACAGTGATTCAGCAAGGCAATGTAACTTTCTGGATTTATTTGATCTGTATCTTTGAAGCAAACAGTTAAGCTGCCTGTCTCAGAAAGAAAATAAAGCACTTGAACTCTTGCCTTGGTCCTAATTTAGAGTTCTGTTTGCATGTTTGTTTTAGCATCTTCTGGGAACATTTTGTCTCCTCAAGAGCTATTCTACCAACATAGAAACACACTTTGATTGAGATTTTTTTTCAGTCTTTGTCAACTTCATTTTCTCTTAAATATGCAAAATTCAAGCATATAAATTATGCTTGGCATTAAAAATGCATATGGCCATAAATAGAAAATCTCAGCAACTGTTATGCTGCCACTATATATGAATATAGTACTTGGCCCATAAATGGGATGTCAGCTAGAGCTTTTTTTGTAGAAAAGCTGAAAGAAGTTCAGTTTCCACCTCCTTAATCGTTTTCTCCAGAGCACCTAAATACCCATGAGACATAATAACTAAGTGCAAGATCACATTTTTATGGACTTCTCACAGCTGTATATTTGTTAATCATGCCTCATTGAATTTAATGGTATTTTACCTTATTAAATTACTGCTACAGAAAGGCAGAAAGAGCTGTTCTTGGTGTTTTGATCATTAGGCAGAGTCAACTTTAAGTTCAGTGAGCTGTAGCATATAGTCTTATCAGAGTACTTTATAGCATGCAAGAAATTTGTCGTTATTGACACTATGGATGCAGCAAATATCTGCCAGGACTGGAAGCATTGTTCTGCATACATTAACATATTTGTCACATTGCAGAACCACATAAAACCTCACTGTAGGGTGAGTCAGCTGCACAAATACATGGGAGAAAACAATTCATTACCAGAGGATTAAACTTCAATGAGAGGCTGCTTGTGACAGCCAAACCGGGACTGAAGTACAATAGGATTGACTGAAGAATGGGCCAAGCTAAAAAGTAAATCCATTTTTTACCACCATAGCATGTTTGCATTGGATGTTCTCAGATGTCATCCTCAGGGTAATCTCAGTGATAACCAGTCTGTCAATACGAGACATTTGCTTTGCAGCTATGTCAGCCTCAGAGGCTGATCTACAGCAGCCCAATATGTCAATACTGTATTTACACTACTGCACCAGACCTGACGCAGTTTTAACCACTTGCTTTCTCATTTTTGAACAGTACTTACTGGTCTCTTGAAACTAATGCTAATTCCAGAGTAATTAAAAAAAAAAAAAAGGAAAGGAGAAAACAGATTAGCCATTTCCTTTCTATTTTTCCAGCCAGTGCTAGAAGAATTGGCTGAAGCAAGCTCAGCACACGAAGTCTTCCTTTAGGTGGCAAATAAAGAATAATCCTGTTCAAGGTAATGGTAAATTGCAATGGGACAGTAAGTTGGAGTATTTTACAGGTGACAAATTGCCTTTGCAACAAAGCATAGCTGGTGCTCAGCTGGTGATACTCCAACTTATTTCAAGCTCCACAACATCACAAACTTGATCAGCTACCACATACCGAAAACCAAATGACAGCTTTCCATGCAGAGGATGGCAACAACAATGTGTACCTATGGAAAAAGCAAGTCAAAGTAGCAGCTGCCATTGTGAGTGTTGGGGGAGGAGAGGAGGAGAGTTTTTTGCTACATAAACAGCTCTTTCAAACAAAGTTATCAAGTTCTAAGTGTAGTAAAAATATGTAAAATTAAAGGATTAAGACTTAGGGACCCCAGAATACAATGCATTTTAGGACTGTGTGAACAGCAACAACAACAAGAATAATTAAAAAAAAAAAAATCAATAAAAACTTATTTAGCAAATGCATTTGTGTTAAGATTTATTTATTTTTTTTTTTATTAAATGTTCTTGACATAGGAGAAATTCTGTGGTCACAAATCTTTTGATATAATGGAATTTCAAAGGATTCAGACCCAGTACATGAGCTTCAAGTTGACTTACCATCAAATAATGTTGTCTTCCTTCCTGTCATATTAGATAAGATAACCTCCATGAAAGATCCATGCTTGTTCACCTATTTGCTCTCTTGTGGAAATAAACTAGTCACACTTCTCTTACCTTTGTATGTCTGAGGACTGCAACAGCTGACAGAACCAGCTGTTATCCATTCCTCTCTTCTCATAGTTTTTTCCTGGCAGAGCATCTAATTAAGTTTTGCTGGGTGCAGTTTATATGGTATTGAGTAAACAAACCCATGTATTTACTAAAGCAAAAGAAAATTCCCATTGTCTCATTGGATCATACTGCTTAAATCACAGCTTGGAACCATTGCTATATCCCATGTAAAACTGCAGAGATATAAACATCTGAGGCCTTGTGGACAATGGAACACTAAGAATTACATAAACTTCACCAAAATAAAGCAGTATGTTGGAAAAGTGGATGAGAAGAATGGATTCTCAGTGGCCATGAGTATTCACTAAAGGAAAAGCTGGGCTACACTATCAGCAAAATAATTTTTAAAGTGTTCTGTCGTTAACCCTGTGATTTCTCGGACAGTAAGTCCACTGTCTCTCTTACTAAGCCTACAGACCAGATGTCAGGAAAGAAAAGCAGAAAAGCTCTAAAACAGGCAATGGAACACACTCTAACTGAAATCTGCCAGTTCATTGCTAACACAGTGGAAAAGGCCTTTTCTAAAGTGAATAGGACCAGCTCACAGTTTGGCATCCAAAGATCTGGCATTCTCATCTAGAAGAAAAGAAAAAAGATTAAGTGAAATAAAAAACTGATGCAATGCAGTAGGTAGTATATTTATCATAAAGTCCGAGATTTATCTTTTTCCCCCTCAAAGTCTGATATAATTAAAACTTTTCTGACATGTAGGGAAACAACACAAAATAAAACAAAAAAGAAGGCAGTGGTACCAACAGGAAAATAACAAATATTGAAAAATGGTGACTATCGTCTGAAAATTAAACAAAAAAACAGTTTAATATACTCAAGAAGAAAATGTATAAGACAAGGATAATCAAGATTGAGGCAAGACTTACAGAGGCAATTGATGTTCAGTTCACATTAAAATTAACCAAAACCAATTTCAAGCTACTTATTCAGAGAGTTCTACCTTTCAACCCACAATGATATTTCTCCTAATTTGAGTACAGGGGTTCTATTATAAAGCTTCTAATTAAAGATGTTACAAAAGACAATAAAAATGTATTCAAATACATTTGAACTAAAATGAAAAATAATTCTTCATATTCTTTAGTATATGAGAACATTTGTTCCTGACAGTGTTTTCCCAGTTTCTTGACTGGATTCTAATTCTGGAGTGGGATAATACCATTCCTGTACATTTCCACCCTACCCAAACAATATTAGTTTGGGCAGCAAAACAAGGCTTTTGCTGTCACCACCCTTACAGGGAAAGGCCTAAGTAGAACATAAAATCTCATTTCAGTCAAACAACCTATCCTGTACCTTATTCAGCTCTACTCAACAAATGCACACCCTACCAGATTATATGGGCTTCCTGGAAAGTTCAGGCAAACAGAAGAATAATCCAGTTCAATTATACCAGATGCTGCAGACTACACCAAATACTTTCAACTAAATACATTCAGCCTAAAGCCTTGACAGATCTGATTATCTGCAATAGTTCCCGTCCCTCCTCCTACATCTTCCTCCAGCCTCAGTTTAATTGCTCCCAGCTGTTCTTAAACTTCCTAAAACTTTACATAACTGACCATCCCTTTCTCCTGTAGCTTCATACAGTGCTCTCCAAGCCATATACAACCCAGCTTCCAAATTCTTGTTAACAAACTTCAGAGCTAGCTGATTTCCACCCATGCGAAGCATTTAGTCACCAAACTGGGTTTCTTTTTTGAATAGGCTGTGCAACAAGCAGAAATTTTGGAAGATAGTTTGTAAAAGGTGCACTGGTTTTAGAGTTCACTGTTGTGAATGATTGGATGCTTAGCAACTGTGTCTGATTATGGAGTCCTGCCTCCCTGCGCTTCAGCTTTATTTTTGTCGTGGGGAAAAAACATACATTAGAACAGGTCTAAAATTTACAGTAATTTACAGCAAGTTCTTGTTGGTAATCTAAGGTTGCAATCACCAGCATTATTTGTAGGTCCCCAGCTGACTTCTGGAGAAATTCTAAGAGCTCTTCTTTACCAATAACTTGGGGATCTTATGCATGTGCCCTAGTAGTACTGCACCGCTAGGCATCTGAAATGAAGGCACAAGCTGGGTGCCAAATTTAGGCAGATGATATCCCTCTCCTAATTCCCTCCCTCCTCTTTTGCAATCATTTCTGTAGAGATGGCTCTGTTTAGTTCAATCACCAAAACACCCAGTGAACCTGAGCAGTTCTACCTAAATAAGCAGATTCAGGCAGCACCCTAAGCTTCACAGTTTGGGTCAGCCACCTAGCCACATCTGTACCCAGCCCCATGTCAGGACAACAGCCAGACATGTGCATCATCTTTTTTCCCATCTTACCCTTACCCTTTCTTCTTGTACTTTCACCTCCACCAGAAGGGAATACACATACTCAAGTCAGATAGCACACACTCATCATTCAGCTTGGGTGCAGGCAGTGGGACTTGACCTGTACTGTGTTAGGCCTTTTCCTGAAATACAGGACACACTGCTGTTGCTTAGTCAAGACTTGACATACCTTTTTAGATCTCTCTAACCACAGTGCTCTTCTGTAGCAGGTCTTCCACTTCTTGAATGCATACCAAACTCTTCTTTTTCCCTCCCCTTCAGATTATGAGATCTAGCTGTAGCTAAGAAAGCTGCACAGAGTATGACTTCTTTTACACCATTGTAGGTAAAAACAAATTATGAATATGATTTCCATCCAGATCAGCAAGGTGGTCTGACTCTCTCCCTCAGAACACCAGCACAAGGAAGGCAGTTAACCAGGAAATCTTCATTAATGAAATCAGTAAACTATTAACAGAAATATTTTCTGAGCAGCATTCCAAGTGCATCTTAGTTACAGTCTTAGCATTTAGTGCACATTTTCTGGAAAGTAAACTAGGTTTCTTCACAAGCAAGTGTTCTGCCCTGGGCTACATTGCACTTCATTGACTGCCAGCATGAGCGCAGGCTCTGGTAATTGGCAGGATGGACTGCAGATGTGCAGGTAATTGGCAATTTTTTCTAAATAAATTAAAAAGACAACATCTGTTCAACTTGTGCAACTTCAGAAAGCAAATGCTGAATGGAAAAGCTTTCTAATACAACAAGATTAAAGATAAAAAGAAGTCCAAGACTGTAAACAGTGCCAGTTTTAAACACAGGTGCTTGTTCAGGTGCAAATATGAAAAGCATGGGGAGCAGAGGGGAGAGGTATAGGTAGGAAATATTTTAAAATTTCTATATTTATAATGATCTTAAAATCCTGCAAATGCATCTGAGTTTTAGATATTGGATGTTTATCTGTGCCCTTGTTCACTCTGTGTTGTTTACCCTCTGAAATTGCTCTCAGTCCATACAAAGGAGAAAGCACATTAGAGGATCCTGACAGGAGCCCTGAACATTCTGTAATTTGGACAGCTACACAGCATATTTGATTTAGTATTTGTGAAATTGTTGGACATCTAATATATGTAAAAGCACGATTCTTCATCTTCCAGTCTAGTCCAAGTTTACTCTAGCAAGGATTTTTAACCTAAAATTTTCAGACTAAGTGCCAAGGCCCCCTAAATAGGTTGTAGTTCCCCCAGTTTTCTAGAACACTGTAAGCCTATTCCACCTCAGCAAAACACTTTGGTTGAATTGATTTACCATCACTTTCTGCAGGAGTCTGCCATTATCAAAACAAATGGGTACTCGCTTTGCAAAAGGGAGCCTAAACCAATAGCATACAAAACAAAGCTGTTCAGATAGGATACCTCAGGATCTTAACTACTTTGAAGCATTCACTGGGACTTGATCAACTTCTTCTGAGATACTACTTCCTTTCAGTCTGTTAAGAAACCTTTCCCACCCCAATTTGTAAATGCTGCTTAGGATGACAGGAGGTGTTTTGTACCTCACTGGCTGTTTCTAGCAACTCCTAGGTTAAGAAATGCTGATCTGTAGAAGGCAGATATACTCCACTCCCCAGTGTTTTATCTTACGAAATATTTCTCTAACTCCTTCTCCTCCCTTACACAGCTAGTAAGATAACCTTCATTTTACAACTTGTTATATAACTGATTTCCCATGCAATGTCTTTATCATCCCCATCAAGTGGAAAAAAGCTTCTTCCGTGTGACCTCTTACTCAGTTTCATTCCTAATAGTCTTCATTGATCATTTTCTTTGTAGTGCTCTATGTAACTAGACTTCACAGTCTGTGCTGCCCCACCAGAAGGGCCAACCCCACCTTCCTGTCTTTTTTCTTTTTACCAATACTAACATCCTTTTGGTCATGGGACAGCTATATCATGGAGCATATCGACCTGAAAACATTGCAAGAAAAAAATGTCATTTACATTAGACTTCATAAGCTTTTGTGTTAATCCCTTGACTGACTACCCCTTAAAAGCAAATGTGCATGAGAAAAAGGCAAGCACAACATAAACCAGATCCAAAATAGAGAGATCCAAGTGGACAGGTCCAAGTTAAAGTCAGCTTTGCATTCCTGAAACCTCAGGGGTTGTCATGGTTTCTGACAAAGTTTATAATAGATTCTTAGAACTTAGATTCTGAAAAACAGTTTCCTGTGCACAGAGTTATCATTAATGACACTTGGGAAGGAATGTGAGCTCTACCCAAAATCTCTGTTTTTAGTTCAACTGCTCCCTAAACCTTTGGTTAGGCCCTTCATGGAAAAACCCAAAGCAATCAAAGTTTTACCAAACTAACTTTCCTACTGAATGAGCACATGCTTCTCAAGAACAAAAAAGATCTATTTGGAAATCGTCATTTGTGAATTCACAGATTCTCAACTTTTCACATCTGCGGTATTAATGTAGAAATATAGTGCAATTATTATAAATACAGCACTCTCAAGAGATGTACTGGGACACCAGGCAGATCCGTGTACACACACAAAGGATATTAAGAGGGAGTGAACTGCAGCTGACTCTGACAGCAGAAGCTCCAAAATCCCTTTTTCCTCACTGATCTTCTGTCAACGTGCCAAGGAACTTTAAAAAATACGAATTTAGGGGTTCTGGCCAATGGCAGAGAGTTCAAACTTGTAAGACCTCAGTCATGAGATGAAAAAAATTTAAAAACAACAGCAAGACCTAAAAGATAATTTTTGTTACTACTGTAGCCTTTGGTAGTATTCAGCTTCCAAAATCTTCAGCAGTTGGGGGGATGCTTCTCTACAGCACAGAGAAACTGGAACATGCCTATCTTTTGTTAAATACCTGATATTCCCACTGAATCAGCCAAAGACCTAGTTATTAAGAAAAAACATCTACTCCACAAGCCAGGCAGGAAAATTGAGAATAGTGGCAGTGCTGAATGACACTTTTTTCTCATCTTTCCCAGAACAGCAGAAACACTGGCTATTTAGTTGACAGTGTAAAGACAAAAGAAAGGACCAGCACCTGCAAAGACCTACTCCTGTTTAAGTCCTCTAGAAGTTGCACTTCTCAGAGCAAAAATGGTCCAAAGACTCGATTTAGTAGCAAAAAACAACCTTTTGTTACATTTTTCTGTGGTCCTCCGAATATCAGTGCAACTTCCCCTGAGTTGTAGAAGCCTTTGAGCTTTGAGGTTTAGTCTAGGCTTAAACATGAGCAGCTATTATTAGGATGGCAGTTTCAGTAGGGTCACCCACCAGCCTTACAACCAGCTATCTTCGGAGTGCCAAAGAGCAATCTAATATCCAGGCTGGGTGGCCTCATTAAAAGCACCCTGGGATTCCTCTCCACACTTGTATGCTGATTACCCATGTCTGTGCTAGGTATTCTGTCTAATCCTCAAAACTAATGAGGTCTATCTCCAGATCTGAGAAAGGCTTATTGTTCTCAGTCTTCCTGAACTGACAAATCTCCCAGGGACGTAGCATGAGAGAGCTTGCTGGAATAACTAACCAAGGTGCCAAACATTACTATAGCAACTCGGAAAAAAACAGAGGCTCAGTGTATATCCCACTTACATTTTCTATTTCTTTTATCATCCATACTCAACCTTTACACAACTATACTGCAGTCCTTTGGCACCATAAGCTTTTGTATTTATTACAAATAAAGTAAAACAATAAAAAATAAAGTTACTCAACATAATTGCATTTCCTTCCCTGGAGTTTCATCATGCACATTCACTGACAGGCTGGCTTCCTTTCTATGTCAACAGAGAAAATTAAACTTTTCTGGCCTAACACGAACTGAAGAAGAGTAGGAAGCAGCATGACAGAACATATAATGAAAACATTCTTGAATGTAAAGCATTTAACTTTTCTTTTTTTAATGAAGTGTTTCATAGATTTTTACTGTAACTCTTACAGCATTGCAAGAGTCATGAGAGGGACCTGAACACTGAATTTTTCTGGTTTTCCAGCTTAAACATTTCTCTGGTAGGTGAGATTGTGTTCTATAACAATTTTTATATGTTACATTCTCTTTCTTTTTTTTCCCCCATTTAAGTGACTTGTTAATCAAAGTCAATAACAGTGAATACTTTGATTTTAATAAATTATTATTCTTTTATAATTAATAACTGGCAAGGTATGACTGATTTATTTAATAAAGACAATGTTATAAGTTGTATTCACTGGCTAAAGTATTAACCTGGAAAAAGACATAATGGGTTCAGGACAATTTTGAAAAATATAATCTTAGCAACTAGAAATGGGTCATAAAAGCTAATATACCTTGACTATCTCTGAAAAACTTCAGAAGTTTTCTCTTTTATAGACATATGTGTGGTACATATCAGACCAAAGATAATTCATATAGCACTAAGAATAATAGTGCTATTACCTAGAAAAAACTCTCAGCCTGCCTTCATAGCCAAGCGGCTCCTGCATGATCTGCATTTTTGAGAGTAGACTTATATTTTAAATCATGGAAAAATATTCACTATTTATAAGCAAATACAGTATATTCAGTGAGAGAAAATTCATGAGGAAACATGACAGTAGTTGCTGAGTCTATAACAAAACAAAATGGTATATGAGCAGAGAAATAGAAGAGGCCTGGAAACCTAAATCTATATTGTATCTCCTATCCCTGTCCTGCTTCTCACCCCAGCTTGTCCACACGCACTTATAATGCAACCACTGGGAAAAAGAAATCAGTGGCTATGACTCATCTGGAGCTGGGTCCATGTGGATTGGCCAACCTGTTATGGGCATGTCTTATTAACCAGGAGGTTGCTATGAAAGGGGATTACAACAACTGAGCTGTGCCTTCCTCAGAGGAGTCATAAATTTCTCTTTTATCCTGATATTTATTTCCATTAGACTAGTAGGAAAACATCTTTGAGTATTCTACCCTTTTTCAAACCTGATTAAAATTAGCCAGCATCAAAAATAACAGGGGGAAGGGACTTGGCAAAAGGATCAATGCAAAAATTATGAAGCATCCATGCTTCTTTTTATTATTAAATGCTTTTTTGTCCATCCCAAATTCAGCAAAATTCAGTGAGCACTGAGTTTGCTGCAAGCCCCATGCAATTCAGTGGGGCTTAAACGTCCTGGATAGAGATGTGGAGCTGCCTACCTAGGTTTTTTTAATGACAATATTTACTCAGCCAATACTTCCTTGGTAGCTCAGCACCTCATAAACTGCAAGTTATTTATTTTCATCTCTGTGAAGTATTGAGGCCCCTAGTTTACACATAAGGTAGCTCCTATACTTACCTCCACCAAGGGAGATGACTAAAAAAGCATTTAGTGCTGTTGCAGTAAATTTTCATGCCAAGGTCCTAAACAGAATACGTGATTATTCATTAGGTCCTTAACTGCCTTTATTGTGCAAAGAGCAATTTAGGTGCCCAAACATACAAAGACAGTGCATGTTTACATGCCCTAGGGTACCCCATCTTGCTTCCAGATGCCACTTCAGGAAGACACACATCTCCAAATGTACTGTGTCATATCTGTGTGCTCTACATTGATGACTCGATAAAGGGCATCTCCAATGGCACTAGGCACCTATGTTATACTATGTATGTAAGTCCCAAACAAAAACCCTCCTATTCCAGAATAGGCTGGAGCATTAGACAAAATACTAAAAGATCCCAAATTTGTGAAATCTTTTAGGGTTTGGACATGAAGTGCATGATGACCCAGCATTCACCAGGAAGATGCTGCCCACACTGAGAGTTGTAGACATGAAGAGTTGTATGCGGAGACTGCAGGGCTAAAAAACATCTGATCTTCAGGATCTAGATCTTGAACTCAGCTGCTTAGGTACCAGACCTGAATTATATTTTAGGCCTTAACATCCTTTGTATGCTTGAGCAGAAATTACTTGATCTGTCACAAACAAAGTCTGGAGGAAATGGAGAAATTGGAACTCTTTCTCACATCCATCCACCCTCAGAGCACATCAGCTTGTAAACTAGTAACATAATTATTTCAACTGAGTCCCTATTTGCTTGATTCTTTATTCTGTTTTTATATTTTTCTGTCCTAGAAATGGTGCTCAGGGAAGCATAACATGACATTAAAGAAGTATGTTTAAAGAGGACAAAGGGGATACAGACTTTCTGGGAAGTGAAAGGCAAAGGCACTGGAAGACTGAAGGAGCCTTAAACAGTTCTCATTCATGCAATTGGAAAATACCACTCAAGAAAGGTCTTACCTTCTCTAGTTCTGATACCAGGACTAATGAGTGTTAAATGTACTGGCACTGAAGGATGATTACTAAAAAAATTTAAAAGTAAAATAAATGGCAGTCCTTCTCTGCCTAATTATAACAGATTAATTACAGCAATTTACTGTCAGGATTAATGCACCATCAACCAGGCAGATGTGATCTATTAAATAGCTCTGCTTTTGCCAAAAGAAATCCATTCAGTACAACTGGATTTTATAAAATCTTCACTGTTTCTAAACATCTGCATCTGAACATCTGCATCTAAATCTTTACAACTTCATGGCATTTTTTTACATTCCCTTTTCTAAGTGTTTTATTACCAGAGGGTATTATCGGCTTTAACAGATTTATAAATATGCGTTCCTTTATCTGTGTCCTCTATGGAAAACACAGATACACTGTAAAGCTATGCTTAGATTGCTGTGGCAATCATTTCAACCTTACCACTAAGAGGAAGAATCAAGAAAGCTACAGTTTTCATGGCACTGGACCTCCATCTAGTGAGAAGAAGAATAGTGCATGTTTCTGGGGCATAAAACCAGCATGTTAAAACAGCATGTTTCCATGCTAAAAGATGTTTTCATAAGGGGAATTATGCTTAGCTGCCAGAAAATATGTGGATATATTTACATAAAATACAGAGGAAAATGTTATTTTATATTGTGAAAAAACTTCATAAAATTCAACTGTCAGTGATTGCTCACAAATCTCAGTAAAGAAAACAGATCTTGAGAAGATCCTGCTGTAGTCAGACATATGTAACAGCTGATCCTGTATTGCAATGTCATGCTCCACTGTTTATCCAGCTTAAAGACTGAAAAGGCCAGTCTAAGGGTGTGTTATCACCCCCATCGCACAGGTAGGGAAGAAACACACAGACTAAGGGCTAAATTGTAAAGGTTCAAAGGTGTAGACACGGGCACATACTGAGCTTTACAGATATGCCTATACCTTTTTTTTTTTAAGTCACTGTTAAGTGTCTGACTCCTCCTAAGCACCATGGTAGATGCCTGTCTGCACCTATTGCTATGTAAATAGCTATAAAACTCATCCTGATATCCCAGACTGACACCCTGCGTTTCTTCCCATATGAAGGCTGACAGAACTGCAGAGTTAGTATCTGCTCACTGATGCATCTGCAATAATGACAGTTCAGTATCCCTCCCAGGGGCTTGCACTGAAGAAATACTCTGAGCATGCTTCATGAGACTGCTGTAAAAATTTCTGTAAGGTTTTCACACAAAGGGCAAAGACACTGCAGGCATATGAATATCCAGTGTTCTCTGATGCCTTAACTTTTAAAGTATCGGTTTGAAAGTTTTTTTGGCTGCTTTTTCAGATGCAGGTATCACTTCATCTTGAAAATTAGAGGAAAGGGTGCAGGAAAGGATGTCAAAGATGATGGAAGACAGGAAATGGTTGCCTAAGAGCTCTGGAATAAATTCCTGATGAAGAAATAGTGACTAAATTAGGACACTGATTGAAAGGACAGAACTGAGAGAGGATACAAATGACTATCCTTTAAGACAGAATGGGTGAACCAGAAACAATTATTCATTTGTACTGGGTTTTCTTGGCAAGGTTGGGGCGGGGGGGGAGAAATGAGGGAAGGTGCTGCAGGGGTGGCTTCTGTGAGAAGCTGCTGGAAGCTTTCCATATATCTGGCAGAGTCAATGCCAGCCAGCTCCAAGACAGACCCACTGCTGGTCAAGGCTGAGCCCATCAGTGACGGTGGCAGCAACTCTGGGATCACACAGTTAAGAAGGGGAAAAAGTTACTCCGCAGGAGCAATTGCAACCAGAGAGAGGAGTGAGACTGTGAGAGAAACAGCTCTGCAAGATACCAAAGTCAGTGAAGGAGGGGAGGAGGTGCTCCAGGCATTGGAGCAGAGATACTCCTGCAGCATGTGGTGCAGACCATGGTGAGGCAGGCAGCCCATGCAGGACTATGGTGGAACAGATATCCACCTGCTTGTTCACATTGCGTAGTTAAATTGGGTTCATCTAGTGCTACTGAAGACCGTGTTTCAGATGTAGCCTTAGATGCAGGTGGTCTTTCAATTGCTGGTACCAACAGATGGGAGAATATAAGTAGGAAGGATCACTTTATGCATACTTTCTGCTCTAGACTTCTTGTGAAGAAGTGCTCCCCAGCTGGGAAATGTGGGCCTAAAGGAGGAAAGCAGGCTGTTCTGTACAGAAACAAAGAATCTTAACAGATGATTTGACAGAACAGAGGTTAAGTAGGTTAAGTACTCTGAGATTTCAACAAGAAAAAGTGTCCTCCATTTGCGATACCACTCCTGCCAGAGGAACTGAATGGCAAACACATCAGCATCAGGCGCATGGAATAGTCTTTACCATAATGTGGAACAGACTTGGAAGATCAAGTCTGGATATAATTCCACATTAATATCATTTTCTGCATTTTGCAGACAAAGGACCTAATCCAGATGTGATGAATATCCTGTCAGTTTGGGGTTAGAGAGCTCTTATCTACTCCTTTCTACCTACTAAGCCTCAGAAAAGATTCACGCTTAGAAGGTCAGTCAAATTTAACAGATAATTCTTCACCTGAACTCTCCGGTAAAGAAAATCTCTTCAGAAGGTGTTACTTTAAAAAACAGTGTGTACTGAAGTAATTATGAATTTAGCCAATGTTGGTTCTGGAAGTTTGCAGGGTGGTATTTTCTTCTCTGCATGCAGCTTTGGGATGTGACTTGAGGATTAATTGCGTTAGCTCAGTGAAAGATGAAATTCTTCAATCCACAAGTATTTAAAATACATCCCTCTGCAGGTTGTACATACCTACTGCGTATAGTGCAGCTATGGCTAAATTAATACAATAAATGAAACTGATGGAGTTGCATAACATGCATCAAAACCTTCTGGTTTCTCCCACATTTTCCACACAGCATAGCTTACTTTTCTCTGACTGTAGCAGTCCTGTTATCTTCCATCTTCAGATTAGCAGTGCAGGCCTCACCACGTCATTTCTTTTTTAGAACATTAACCCTAAGATTTTCTGGTTTATGTTCTTAAGGTAAGTCAGCTATACAGTCTAGCATGCTGAAGGAAACTATATAAGATGGGATAGCAGATGAAAGGACTTATCAACCCAGGAGATGGTTTCCTGTCCTGTGTTCCTGATCTCTATTCTAGTAATCCTGAAACAGCTTCATGCCATTATGCTCATACCATATTCACCTTCCCTTAAGTTCTTTCTGGCAGCTGAGATTGATTTCTGAGTGTGAGATTTGGCCTTTACACTCAGGCAGGATGGAAGCTATTCTGTCCTTCATCCCCTAGATCATCCTCTCTTCATCCCCTTTTCTGCCCTAGGGACAAAAGAGCTCTACAGAATGCATTTTTCATGGTAAAAATGGGTGAAAGAAGATCATACTTTGGGGTCAGTATCTCTCTCTATTCTTGAAGTGAGTTCATTAACCACTGGAAAACTTCTTAGTTTGGGGAGAAGGAGGTGGTCCACTGTGGTGGCTGGCAGACAAGTGTATTAATTCCTATGTGAGAGCACAAGAAAGCTCCAAGGCTTTCAAGAGCAATATTATCAAGTTTAGGGCTGGCATATGAAGACAGGCACAAGCCCAACAGAGTGCCAATAAAAAACAGAAATGCCATTCAGGATCATCAAAGCTTGGCCCTGCTTTGCTCCTTCCTTTTCTTGTGCCTTTCCTGTGCTGGATGAGAAGGAAAGGCTTCACATGTCTTGGGGGTCTTCACATGCCTGGGCAAGGAACCTGCTGAGTGGGCTCTCCTTATAAGGACCATATAACAACAGTGATGCCTGTGACAACAGCTTGAACCTTCCATAGGAGAGACACTGAGCAAAAGCAAGGTGCCAGGCTGTGCACCAATGGGCAGGGCTTTAAAGGGAGGTGGCCGGGCTTATCACATCACTTAAGTATAGCTGGATTTCCTCCACTATACTCTCACCAGAACCCTCCCTGGCTTTAGGGTCTGCTCATTTTATAACTCCTGTAATTGCTTTTCCAGAGCAATGGTATTTGTTCTGCCTCACCCCTGTCTTCCTGATTCAGAAATGAAGTCCAGCTGCAGTTAAATTAAGTTCTGGTTAGCAATTCATTAATTCATTTTGGTTTAGCAATTGCAACAGCATGTATAGTATAAATATTTGAGTAGCACAAAATACAGCAGGGATATCACTTATGGACCAAATATTCTTCTACTTCCATATTTTCCTCATAGTTCCGGTTCTAAAATGAGTAGGGAAAAAGACTGGTCTGACTGAATAGAGAACTTTGACTGGAGCTCAGGAAAGAAAAGAAATTTTCTGACCTTTGGAAGAAGGGGCAGGCAACCCAGGAGGATTACAAGGATGTTGTAAAGGGAGAAAATTAACAGGGCAAAAGCTCAACCTGAACTTAATTTGGCTACTGACATTAAAGACAGTAGGTAACATTTCTATAAGTACGTTAGCGACAAAAGGAGGGCTAAGAGTCATCTCCATCCTTTATTGGATGTGGGGGGAACATAATGACAAAAGATGAGGAAAAGGATGAGGCACTTCATGCCTTCTTTGCCTCAGGCTTCAATAAGACGACTAGTTGTTCTCCAGGTACCCAGCCCTCTGAGCTGGAAGACAGGGATAGGGAGCAAAATGAAGCCCCCATAATCCAAGGGGAAATTGTCAGTGACCTACTTCTACAGCTCTAGATACATACAAGTCTATGGGCCAGACACGAAGCTGGTGAAGGGTCTAGAGAAGTCTTATGGAAAGTGGATGATGAAACTGGGGTTGTTTAGCCTGGAGGAAAGGAGGCTCTGGGGAGATCTTATCACTCTCTACAACTACCCAAAGGAGGATGGAGCGAGGTGGGTGTTGGTCTCTTCTCCCAAATAATGATCATTAGGACAAGAATAAACAGCCTCAAGCTGCACCAGTGACTGGTTATTAGGAAAAATGTCTTCACTAAAGGAGTTGTCAAGCATTGGAACAGACTGCCAAGGGGAGTAGTGGAGTCACCATCCCTGGAGGTATTTAGATGTGTAGAAGTGTGCCCCTGGCACTCAGGGACATGGTTTAGTAGTGGACTTGGCAATGCTAGGTTAATGGTTGTACTCAATGTTTCCAACATGAACAATGATTCTATGATTCTATGAATCAATGGTTAAGAAGCAAGAGGTCAGAAATGTCTTCTTTTCACGTTTGACACATAAAAAGGTTAAAAATTCTCCATCTCTATCTGAATTATAAAGTTTTGCAATATATGACAATCATCTAAGAAATACAGGATGAAAACCCATGACAAATTTCAGAGTTATGAGGAATAAACTGAGAAAAATGTTAGATGGCTCTTCTGTTAAGATCTAGGATAAACGAAGTTAAGAACAGAAAAGAGCTCCTGGCACTCTGGCTATAACATCCTCTCGACTCATAATGCCTGAGGTGGAGCCTTGTGTTTCATGGCAGGCTTTGTACATGTTCACTCTTCACATATGCAGAGTCTTACTGGCTGAACTCAAGCTGTGCAGAGATGCTGATCTGGGACTTGGAAAATCACAGGCATATGATTTGAGATGTTTCGCTTAAAGTGGCCACGGTCTTCCCATGAAGGAAAGGCAATTCCAAGTTTTGCTGTCCCCTGGCCAAGGACAAAATAACTTGTCACTTTCTGACTATGCGGTGGAGGTGAAGATTTTTGGTAAGAAAGGAGGTGCTTTTCTTAATGATGTCAGATATGCAGGTGATGTGGACAGGACCCTGGAGAATAGCCTGTGCCTAAAACTAGCCTAAATCAGAAGCTTAATCACACAGCCAATTTAATAGCTGCAGAAAGACAGACACCTCCAGAGAGCAGTATAAATCTTAGTGCAAGCACATCCTAAAAATAGCTGTGAGAAATCCACACCTGAGCCTGCTCTATGTGCAAGTGGCTTTCCTAAACCGGACAAACAAAATCTAGTGAGGAATTTAAAAATGCATGCCAAGAAATTACTGCGTATGCTGGGACAAGGTAATATCATATTCAGAACCCCTCCCATCCCATGTTTTTCTGCATACACAGATGCATAATAATTAGGGAATTTAAATAAAATTGTAAATAATAATAACACCATAGAGTAATAAATTTATATAGAATAAATGCAAACAAGTAAAAAAATATACAGACCAGAAAAGGTATAATAATTTATTTTATTTTGAATTTAAGAAGTAATGAGGTGTTTTGGCTGTACTAGAAATGGGTGAACACCAGGAGAATAACAAGGATATATATGCATCAGTGGTAAGTTTGTGTGTGGGTATATGTATGTGTATGAGTTTGCAGCTGGTTTCCCCTACTCCCTCACAAGATAACAAAGCAATGACATCACTTTGAATAGGAAAATATACCTAGAGGAAGGCAGAATATAACTATCCATGCGGCTGAAGAACCTTGTAATCCTATGGTCATATTTCAGATATCATTTCTATGAGTAGTTATTCTTTGCAGTCTTAGGATTTGACTTTCAAGATAAAGTTTGAATGTATTTTTTTATATAAAACACTCAGATTTTAGCACATTTTTCTTCTTTTAAATATACATGAGTATTTTTATGTGCTGGTAGTGGTGGTTCCAGACATGCCAAGGCACATAAAAGGGAATGACAGGAAGGTGCAAGGAGCCTCAGGAAATCAGTGGTTTCATGCACACATTTTTGTGTTCTTGCAGCATTAGCATCTCATTTCCACTGTTTCCAGCCTTAGATTTCTTTTGCGTTATGCCAATTAATAAGCTGCTGTCAATCTACTACCTCTGTGCAAACTTAAAAAGTAATGTTTTAAATTAGGATAGGGAAGCAGGGGAGGTATAAATGGCAGCTGGTAGTGTAAATCTGGTGGTGTGAAAGTCCTGCTAATATAGATTTTTTTCAACTAAAGGAGAAGCATATTCCTTTGACAGTTTTATTTTAAGTGAGGTTGTCAAGTCTGAGAGTGACAATATAGGAAGTTTTGTAATGCTTATGTGGGCTTCATAGTATCCAGGGAGTTAAGAAAGAAGAGCTAAAAATTACCATGGCATTAATGACGCATCTGACATTCGCTTATGCTTTCCTATGTCCAGCTTAGCTCATGCTTTGTTTTATTGTCATTATTTAATTCAAGGGGCAATTTTAACGACATATACATACATATCTTCCACACTTTTATTTTACATAAAGAAATAAGGTAAATTTCTCTTACACATTTTATAAATACTTAAGATTATAATACCTGAAGGAATTGAGTAAAGCTGGCTGCAGCTGCCCCGTTTATGCTGTGTGTTTGTGTTTTGCTCCTGAACTGCAGTGGGGCTGCAGAAGATCCTTAAATCCCAATATAACTGAGGAAACCTTATAGAGTCAGAAAGACTCGGTCAGACCAGTTTTCTTCCCTACTCATTTTAGTACCGCAACCATGAGGAAAATATGGAAATAGATGAATATTTGGTCCATAAGTGATATCCCTACTGTATTTTGTGCTATTCAAATATTTATACTATACATGCTGTTGCAATTGCTAAACATCTGTCAGGGTGACTCCTCTGTTTTTCTTTTTACAGCTTATTTGGCAGTCTCTGGATTCTAAGAGGAATGATCTGCTTGGCCTGGAAATCTTTTCTGCATGTATTTGCAATGATAATTTCCTTAGCCTTTTTCACCTATTTCTCAAGTTTCTATTCCCATCTTTGCTCATCTTCAAAAGATCTGTATGAACAATGGTCTAGCATTATAGTCATTGCCTGTTGCCCTGCATTGTCCTGGTCAGTCATTGCCTTAATGGCATGATGATCTGTTCAAAGTGATGCAGCTCATCCCAAGTGTTGGACAATCTGCATATTGACTTCAAGTTCAGGTATTGGGAGGACAGTCAGAGGCAAGAACAGGTAAATGATGCTACATGTGCAAATGATGCACTCACATATATCTAGAAAAATCTTCAGAACAGGGTGAGGGTTGAGAGTTCTGTGTGAGCTTGACTGAGACATCTCCCAAGACATCAGTGACCTCTAGTACGAATTTCTGGGGACTTGTACGTATTGTAAGTGAAAACAAGGCCAATACTTTCTTCTGCTGTGATTTTGATTTTTAAGAGTATGAATCCGGAAGATAAGATGTCCTTAAGAGAGGAAGGCAATATATTATCCTTCTAAGGGACTCTCTTTAATATGTCTTTGCTTGGCATATGTGATGGGATTGTGCTGTAACTGTTACATTGTAAGAAACAAGCAGACAAATTTCAAATTAACACCAGTCAGATCAGCCTGGTCTGCTTCAACTCATTATTAAAGGTCCACAGAAATGAGGGTTTCAGAAGAAGCAAATATGTGGATTTCTCTGACACAAAGAACAGTTACAGACTGTAACAAACATAACAAGAAAAAAATGCTTCATGTGGTAAATTTGAATGCATCACACATAACACTGCATGGACAGCATGCTCATAGCCATGAAGGTGTTGTTCTTAATACAGCCCCTTGCTGACTCCTTTAGACACTGTTATTATTTCTGTAACTCAAAGCTACAAAAAGCTAGTACAAACTGAAAACTGCTGTATCATTCTCCTCCCCCATCAAAGCTTAAAGCTACCTAAATTTGGATAATTTTTAGATTTACACTATGTTAGATTAGAGGACATTTTGAAAACAAAAGCCTTGGGAGAAACCCAATGGCTAAAAAAGCCTTGAAATGATAAACCCAGCTCCTGCTGGAACACAGAGATTAAGCACTGCAACTGTGAGAAAGCAAATCATCAGTCTGGACTGCCAGCAGATCAGGACTCCCCAGCAGCTGCCTTTTCAGTTTCTCAATGGAGACCAACAGATGGAAAAAAGCTGAAGAGAGCAGGCTTGCTTTCTCTGCCTGACAAATAACTTCCCTCTTATGCCTTTTTGTCAATCTGTAGCTAATAGGCCTATTTAACCAAAATGATTAGAGCTTTCTGTGAACAGAAGTCTGGAGGAACATCAGAAGGTCATGTACATTCTTGCTGATACAACTACCTGTTGTCTTGCCACATACCCTATTTATTTACTACTGACTTGATCAACCTTCCTTCCCAAGCTCAGCAATGACAAATGGGACCTAGAATTCTTCTTTTCAGTTTTACTGTAGCAAGATAAAAGCTGTCTACCCAATTCTGTAGCCATTCTGTATCAAAAGCTGTCCTATCTTAACCAAAAATCTTCATATGGTCCTCCCTCCGTACAAGAGACATGATGGTGGCATGTGTTTACAGACATAGGAAATAATTTATAGACATAGGAAATAATTTATAGACATAGGAAATAAATTCTGGCACAGCCAGAAAGACATGAAAGAGGGAGCGAGGCAGGTTATCTATAATTGCTAAAGATGCTTCATTATGGCAAATCATCTAAGTTCCTGGTTTATCTTCTGAAGTAACTTGGCTCTGTTAGAGATTGATTTTCTCCACAGGTATCTTGGCAATGTTGTTAAAGCCTGCTGAGCCACTCCGGACTGCCAAAATCCACACTAGCAAGGATCTCCAATATATTGACATTTCTAGGGCAAGCTGGTTCAGAGATAAGATTTTTATAGAAAATATCACAAGGCATTTCAAAAAAATGAAACACCAAGATTTTCTGAGAGGCTCTTGTCTGCAAAATAGACATTGTTCAATTATGCTGAAACTTTCCCAGAAAAATGTTCCTCTGGCTACAGCTCTGCTCTACCTGCCAATTTCAGATGGAAAAGACTTCAAAAAGAAAAAAAAAAAAAAAAGCAATCATTTCTTGATTGGATGGGGATGAGGCAGCCGCAATTAGACTTATAGCCGAAAGTGATTTACAATTTATCTTTGGACTTACTGTACAGTATCTGTAATTTCAGCTGCTCTCATTCTGCAGGAAGGTGAGGAGCAGAAAACAGTATCGAAGACTGCGTTGGAGGTAAATTGAAGGCAGCCATGGGCACGTGCCTCCAACTTTCAGGAGAGCCCAGGGGAAACACATATAACTAGTCTGTGGCCTTTTGCCACAGTAACTGTCTTCTACGTGTCGGAGAGGCTGGATGAACTAAGGCGTATATTTAAAACATTTTCCCAATTGCTTTCAAACTTTACTTAACTAATCCTTCAGAGAGGTCACCTATCTAGTGAACTTCTCCCATGAAGAAGCCATGTTTATTTTCAATCACAGAAACATTGCTTTAGTGTATCTGAATGTTTGTTGAAGGATACAGCCTTTAAGTTGTCAATCTTCTTTTGTTATTGTGATCTTTCAGTTTCTAAAGAAACCAGCTAGCTACCTGAACTGAAAGAGGAACCGCGCAAGCATCACTTGTTTGGGGTAAACATTGTTAATAATACTTGCGCAGGGGAGGATTAGGCTGGCTTTAGTCAGCATCAGCATTGTACTTCAGAAAATATGTTACACAATCTGTCAGATTATATTCACTATATGAAGGGGGTTTTAGGAAGAAGCACTTAAATTAGACTTAGAAATATCACAAAGCATTGAGATATACTAGAGAGAAACCCAGAAAAAAAGACACCATTGAAAAGAGGGCCAGAAGAGCTCAGATGTGGTATGTTTTATGGGCTGGTTTTAGCCACCTGCCCAACCAGCCCATGCACAGCTCTAGCCTAACTGGGGTATGTTCTGGCTGGCATTTATACCCAACACCTCAAACAAAGGGGAGGCGTCAGCACCCAAATGGCTTGAGCTGGATCCAGTAAGCTTCATGGTTTCACATGTGCTTGGTCCCAGCTCTCTGCTACTTGAGGAGAGCCACAGAGTGGCACTCATTTATTTACCAGTACTATACCAGCTGCCAACAAGGAATCCACAAAGAACACTTATTTTTTCTGCCCAGAAAGTGACTGGAAAACAGTATGAGGTTGCGTCTGGGATAAATTCAGGTAGGACACATCAGGACAGAGCAACAAAGGAGATTTAAGTTGTAAAATATCAATACCTCCTATCTCAAGGGCTAGGATTATATTTCCATTCTGAGGTTCCATACTGTATCTACCCTCCCAGTGAAATCCCTACAAGAAGTCTCTGACAGAGAATATACATCTCTCAGCTACAAGACTGCTTTAAATCTCTTGCTAGAAAGCCAAATTTTGGTCGCTGCAGCCCTTCTGGGCACCAGCAAAGCTCCCTTTCCCAACCAGACCTGAAATTCATAAAAGGGCTCCAGCTAAGAAATATTTAGGTGATTGTTTCCCCTTGCCTCCTATGCAGGCTTCTGCTGTGGCCCAGGCTGCAGATCCTGAAAGGACATTTCTCTGGGTATATGTGGAAGGCAGGAAGCAAAAATGTGAAAAGGCTGGCTCTGCCTTGGGATACTGCTGTGATAATAGCCAGTATTGATTCTAGGAGCAAGAACAAGAGAATAACCTAGCCCTTGGGCAATACAGACAAAAAAAAACCTCAAAGGATACTGGCCTTATAGGGTGGCCCTGTGCCCATGGGCTGGTTCTGTGGTAGCCCCTGTAAATGTTCAGGGCAACCAGAACATTAAGGAAAATCCACAAAATGGCAGGTAAGCATCCAAATGCATGTTTCACACTGAATAGCTGATACCCAGGCAGAAAGCCTGTGGTGTCCTCATTGTTACAACAGGAAACTAGGGAAAAAGGACATGGAGGTATGTGGCATTTGTCACATCACAAGCTGATAGCCTGGCTTTATCAGTGTTCCTCTGCTAGGAAGAGGTCATTGGTCTGGCACCGAATCTGCAAAGATGTTTGTCCAAGGGATGCTGGTGCTCAAAAGCACTGATCCTTATGATCCCCAGCTCCTGTGGCAGCACTGTCCTAGCAGCATTTTCTGCTTGCATAACTAAGGCATCCACTCACCAGAGGAGACTGGTCTATATTGGCACCTGTGGCCCTTGCTCATCTACAGAAACTTGACTTCACAATGACCCTTTTCCTTATCCTGAGGAGATAGATGCTGATCCCCAACAATGAAGGCAGGCTCCTGGAAGTTTTAATAGATGCCACAAGTTGGCCATAGCCTTTTTGCCTTGTAGCTGGGTACCAGCACATTGAACCATGTATCAAAGACAAGAGGATTTTGCAGCCTTTGCCAGCAAGAGTAGGCAGGCGTTGGAGAGGTGATGCAGACAAGTGGGGGTAGAAGCATAGGCAGAGAAATCAACGCTGGTGAGATATGAAAAGCCAGTAAAACAGCAAGATGAAATACTTCTGCCAAGTTTTGCACTCAATTGAAGCAAGCTAGAGATGAATGGCTGTGTCTAAAGCAAGTGGAGACCAGAACGAAAGCCAGACAACCTGTAGTGCCCCCTTCAATGAAAGAAGGCTTTTTAAGGTTTATGTCTATTCCCACTGCTAAAATAGCAAAGCACTTGAGCTTCCCAGAAACAAGGGAAAGGAAATTGAAGAATTCAAGCTGTAGTGTAATGAAACGCGCTTTCCACCCACTTAGATTTAAGATTGTGATTCAGTACTGCATTTATGCAGTTTCTGGAATGGAAGGGCATTGTGGTGCATCTAAATCAGATTTCCGAGCCAGTGAAAGCAGATGGACCTCAAGAGAAAAAACACAGAGTCAGATAGCTAAAATAAGCAGATATTTTTCACCGCCTCTATTTCAGTGATAGTATCACCCTCTGTCATTGCCAATGCTAACAAGATTAGTAACCTCTTTAAAAACTGTGACACATGGAAGATAAAAATATCAAGAGCAGAGGTTAGCTATTTTGTAGCTTTGCCTTTTTTTGCACAATTTGCATCATCTGTCTGACACGTTGACACAGAGTGTATACAGAGACTGTACATGCAATCCAGGAAATCACCCATTAAAGGCCATCTCATGAATAGTATCATAAAAGATTACATTAATAGACATCATTAAAAATTGATGGCAGCCATACTAATAATGAATGCAATTCTAAGGAAAAGACTATAACAGACAGATAATTTTTATAGTTTTATTTTTTCATTAATTTCCCTTATTAAAAGAAAACTCTATAATAAAATATGCAAATGAGGCATGGAAAAAATCTTTTATGCCTAAAAATCTTAACAGAGAAAAATTTCATTCACTTTAAAAGTTGCTCAGCCTTCATGCAAATTTTGCTTAGTGTTTCCCTATCAAAGCAGCATTTGCTTTTCTCATTCCTGCATTGGGAAGTTCTGCATTCTCATTTGCTATTAAAAGTGAAAAACACAAAACCCCACCAACTTTCAGGACAGCATGACTGCTTCTTACTTGATTGAGAAGCTGCTGACAATCCAGTGTTCACCCAAAGTATGCAGTTTAATCTGAGGGAGACAAATCACTCTAGCATAATGCCAAACATTGCCTGTGGTTTCAAGCAGAGGAATAAGAAGTCCTTTCCAAGTCTAGCCCAGGAGGTGATATTAATAACAAGTAAATTTAGAGTTGCATGTAAAGCAGAAAAGTTCGGTCACCAGGATACAAACCAGAATAGCTTCTAAGTTAGGAAGAGATATACACTGATCTAACATTTTTTGTTCCTGAGACTTCCAGTTACAGAAATTGTCATAGTCAAATACGTCATTACCATTTTATTCAATGCTTAAGATAAAATGTGGCAAAAAGCATCCATCTGTTCATGCACCCACCCAGACAGAATCTATAGTGCCAAGAAGCACGCAGAAGTAAACCAGTAATAACTACTTTGACAGTAATGTATTCACTTCAGGTTTAATATAGAATAAAATTTGTTTCCTGTTAGGCAGTTCTCAGAAAGACTAGAAAATCTCCCTGGAGCCCTACCTAATACTTCTGAAAAAAGCAGTGCTCCTTTTCTACAACAATGTTTAAGTTGTTTTTTGGCAGATAACTGTAAACACTCTGTCCACTTTTTAACTGCTGGACAAATTGCTTTAAGGTATCATAATTTATAAAAGTATCATACAATGCCACAGTCTACTGAGTATGTAGAAAAAAATGTACAGACTTTCAACATCTGGTTCCCTAGTTAGAAAATACATCGTCTGTGCGATATTATAAGAAGTTTTGAATGTTTTTTCTTCAAACATCCCATTTCACCCTACATCAAGCAAAGCTACAGAGGGGTAAAGGAACCTGCATATTCCCAGTGTTCTTCTGGCTAGTTGGCTGAACACATTCCCTGAAGTACTAACCTTGACAGATTTTCTAAAAGCCCTTCTACTTATCTTGAAATCAATGCACCTTGTGTCTCAATTGGCTTCATGAGCACATGAAACCCCACAACAGACTTGCACTATACAATAGATTTTGTCAAGAAGAAATGCTTAAGAAAACTTGACTCCACCCATGTGAGAGTATCTGGAGCGAGCTTGCTATATTCCTCCGTACTGGCAGCTAGTGCATTGATTCACCTCGTTGCCAACAAGTGTTGGCATTAGGATAAGTTTGCCTGGACAATTTGAAAGAATGGAGTTCTTTCCCTGCTCAAGGCCTTAGGACAAAATTTTACCTGCCCACCTACATCTTTTCTTCAAACTTCTGTAAAAACCCTTTATTCCTATCTCAAAGATGGCCCAGCAAGTTCTCAGTGAGCTAATGCTCACTAAAGGCAAGGAATATTACAATATAGTGAAACATAAAAAACTTTAGTCCAAACTCTTCCCTCCCTCATTTATACTTTTCCACTACATTTCAAAAGACAAGATGTCAAGTGACGATGTGCTGTCTAAGTGGCAGGGTATGGAAAACTTTGCACCTCATGCTCAATGGAGACCTCAAGTGCAATAATGTTGCAAGACCTTATGTATGGCTGTGATCTGTGATCACACGAAACCTTCAGGCAAAGCCTGAGATAAGTATGCTGCTTAGTAAAAGTATGTTAAAGGATGGTAAGAATATGAGTTGATTCTGTTGCCCACATCAAGTTTCGAGAAAAACCCCAGGAAAACTCCATTTGAGGATTTTTCTGATAAGGGTAGGAGTTTACTATCAATTTCTGAGAACACTAGTGGTAGCTGAAGGCCCTCCTAATCTTGGACTTTGACAACTCTAATATAAATGATCAGTAAGGGTTCAAATCTATAATTCTAATCAGTTTTGATTCACTTCTGTTCCTTTCAGGAATTTCAAAGGCAGTAACATTTTTAAATGTTAAAACTAAAACTACTGCATTTGCAGTAAATGAGTTCACTGCTGTATTCTCTACTTGACTATAAAAGCAATGTATGAGATGAATGTAAAAAATGGATTGAAGTTAAGCTTTGAAGAACCACCTGTTATTTGACAACTTCAGAAATCTATGTCGAAACCATGAAACATATCCACTCCATTTAAAAATTATTAAACTCTCTTAGCCTGAGTATTACAAGCATGCAGAAACACAGCCACCATTTATTAATGAAACTATAACTAGTGGAAATGTATGTCATAACCCAGTGTAATAAGGGAGATTAAAATGGCAGTGGGATTAGTTTACAAAGTGCTTTGGTTTCTCATATCTAGAAGCAAACTGAATGACAGGTAAAATACCTCTCGTTTATCTTTCTGTTTCCAACACCAGTTACTTAGGTTAGCTAGAATAATGAAATAGCTGTTGAAGAAGTCTGCAAACAAGCCATTGGCACTACGTTATGAAAAAGAGAAAGTGGCCTTAGGAAGAAGTGGAATGCATGGAAAGAGAGCTGAAAGAACTCTCTCTCCTTTGCTTGCTGTTTTTCTGTTTCGGGGGTGAGCTACCCACCCAGAGTCAAGCTGAGGTCACTGCTGATTCTATTCAGATGTAGCAGCTTGCTTTGGAGTTCAGCAAAACTTTTCTCACTGAATCCCTGCAGCGGGGATATGGATCTAGCTGTGTGTTAGTCTTAGTGGGAGTTATACAGCAATAGCTAAGAACAAATGAGTTCATACAAACGTTCCCATGGCTGACATTCATTAGTATGATTGTGTCCACAGAAAGTCAGTAATCCTTTCTATTGTGATTCTGCCATCTAACAGGACAATGTAATATTGTCCGTATTTCTGTCCACGTTCACCTTTACCTCTGCTCAGACACTAAAGCTACCTTGACAGATCAGAAATGGCCTCTGTGCACAAGGGGTTTTCAAAAAAAATGCCTTTTGGTAGCTCCATCAGTTTTCAAATAAATTTACCAGTTCTTGCAAGGGCTAAAAAATGCTAGCCCTTTAGCATCTTTAGCAAGGAAGAAATCCCTGCCCTGTTAGCAACCCCCATTTCGACCTGTAAACAGACGAAGAACCAGTTCAGTGTCCCAGACAGACCTTGCAGAAAACCCTTCTGATGAGACTGCAAACACTGATTAGCACCAGTGTTGATGGCAGCTTGTTAAAGCTTGGAAAGAGCTGTTAGAAATTCATCTCGCCTACCCCACAGATTTGCTGGGAATACCACCATATGCTACAACATTTGACAGTATTTCTTCTGCCTATTTAACACAGCACTAGGTTACAGCAACCTGGATTGTGTACTGCAGTCCAATAGTACATTACAGTAACTATTACAGTAATCATGTACCATAGTACATTACAAGCTGTGGCGTACCTATATTTAGGTCCCAGACTGTGAGGACAACTCTCTGTAGGTGGAATTGAAAGGCTGATTTGCTGAAGGTATTAAAAATATCCTCAGAGAGGATGGATGAAAGAGAGAAATGCTGCTGTACGCAGCTGGCAGCCAAGAGAAAACCCTTCAGAGAAACTTTTCTCTGTGCTGTATTTTAAATTATTCATTAAAAAATAGCTAGAACAATATCATATACCCATACCATAACAGACAGTGGTATAAAACAGTCTGACAGTAAATAAATACCACTAATGATACAAGTACTAGATTCAGAATTTGATGGTAGCAACATTAATAATAATAATTAGGCTGGAATATCTGCCTTAACAAAAATTTTGACGTATTTGTTTAACAATTGAAAGTCAAAATCTTACGGTAATGATGCAAAAATAGAGTACATAAGCTACAGGCAAAATTAATGGAGCAAGCTACTGGAAGAAAGTAAAAGGTGATGAGTCCTGAAGGAAGGGTGAGGATGAATGCCTGCAAGGGCTGTCATAAGAATTGCACTGGAGAGAGTCTAACTGTCACCTAAAAGCTTGGGTGTCATTTGCAAGCTTTAAGTAATGTCATGTAGGAGAGGAGCAAGGTGCTCATTATTTCTTTTTCTCACACACTAAGCCAGATGCAAGAAAGAAGCAAGATGAGACAACACTGGCCAGTCAAAATTTGAACTAAAGCAGTCTACTGCCTCTTCATACCTCTGAGAAGAGAGCATTGTTGTACACATTCAAAACACAGTGGGAATGCTATATGTGATACCTCATTTCCCTACCTACATAGGATTTGTTTCAGTAAAACTATAGAATAAGTACCATGGAATAATCATGGTGTAATTCTGTGCTTCTCTCTTTAAAACAAACATGACCATGATAATAAACAGCTGGAAAGGGAAGGGAAAAATGAGCTTCCTCTCACTGCATTTTAGAGATGCAGAAGTTAGTCCCCTAGTTGAAGCTTACCCTCCTTGAGAGTCACTGGAAGCAGGTGTCCACTTCTGGAGAATGACTCATCCTCCTAAAATAAGTTTCTCTGATAGAAGGGGTGATTCACCACTTGAAGGTACCTAGAGAGCACATGGGAGCAGCTTAGATTAGGTGCCTAATTTATTGGTGGTGAAAGTTAAGTATAATGACCCTCTAACACAGTAACTATCTGAGATTTCTCAGAATTCAGAAAAAAACAACAGAAGATGCATAAATTTGCCTTCCTCTGCTACATTTACATTGCTTTTCAGAAGCTGACAAACAGTTACAGCTTATTCTTGACAGAATTCAAAGCAAATGCCATTAAAAGACATGTACCAAGCAGGTAAGCGCAGTAACAAAGTACCATTTTACTGTTCCTTATTTCTCATGTTGCTATTACAGAAAGGAGACACAAAGTGATCTTGAACTGTAGTAATGTTCAGGAAATCATAATGGGTCCCATTATCACCTTTCAAATACAAACCTGTTAAAGCAATGTGCGTTTCACTACAAGACATAAAAAAACCCCACGCAAAATCATGCTGATCCAAGACACTGACACCAAGAACATTAAGAAACATCCAGCCTGTTCCCTTTAAAATCCACCAGCCTATATTGATTGGAGACAAAAAAAATAATAAAAATAAATAAAAAAAACCCCAACCAAAAAACCTAAGCTTAATTCACTGCCTTGTTAAACGAATGTTTCAGTGTGGTAGAACTGGATATACCTCCTGTGGGTGGCACAATGGTGAATGTGTCCCAGCTGCTAATCCCTACCTGGAGCTACAGTGCCATTTTTTCTAAAACATCTCAGGGTATAATACACAGAAACTGGAAGCAAGAGGCCATTATTCTCCAAATGAAGCATCCTCTGTATTATTACTTTCACATGAGGATATTTCATAATAATACGTCTCTGATTATTTCTTCAGCTGGAAGAGGTTTCAGTCCACTCAGCCGTGCAACTTGTTTAGTGGGACAGGAGTAAATGAACAGCCAGCAAGAGACAGCCACAGTTCTTATGCTACACTAGTCCTGGCTGCAAGGAAAGATCAGCCAGGTAAAGAAAAGTCACGCATTTATTATTTTTAATATGCCCTTGAAAGACAATAATCCCAATTTCTGGCAAACACATTTAAACTAATCCCTCAGACATGGGAATATTAGGAAATAGCATGAAACTGGGTGACAACATGTTCTGACAGGCATGTTTAGATAATAGTTTCTTTTTTCAGAGGTTTAAGAGCATTACTGCCTAAGCCATAATTGCACTTCCTCTGCATTTGCAGTGAATGATTGTGTTACTAATATTGAATTAAAGGGTCAGAAAAGCAATATAAAACCAGATTTTACTATACATATGCACACATTTGTTTTAAGTCAAGTAAACCAAAGTTTTCTACTGCACTATGAGCTCAGCAGGGTATCTTATCGCTTGAGGCACAGCTCATATGGAAGACTATGATTAAATTTCCCTGACTGGAAAGAAGTTAAATTAAAATACCACTGGCTTGGATAAGCTCATTGGGAAAAAATGTCAAAGTTTGATTTCTCAAGACCTGCTTGCTGAGCAATTTTAATGAATTCTGGATAAGAAAAATGACATATAGGTCATCAATGTATTGCAACTACAAGAGTTTGGTGCTCTACAAGAACCATGTCTGAAATACTTGCCCATGTTTCTATTGTAAGCATGCTTGTATTTCGCCCTCTAAGTCAGCCCTCAATCAGAAAATCAGCTTTAGGCATTCAAAGAGCAGTGCCTATATCTTATACATGATGATTAACATGATATAATGATTGAGTCTTCACCCTCCACCCCAAAATAACTTGGGTATTGCAAACTAGGTCATTTGAAAATGGTTTGCCTTGTTTGAGAAAGATACACATTTTGCTGGACTGCGAATGACAGCTGTGTCATTTACCACTCCAACAAGAAAGAAGGACAGTAGAAAGGGCTACAGACATCCCACTGTCGTTATTTTTACATATTCAGAATGCAGTAAGAAATGTGTGCCAGCAGCGACTTCCCTTTTCTGGTGTGGTAGTATCTATTTTTGAAGACTAGTTCCAAATGATACCATTCATTATATGGAGCTTTGTGTGGATAGGTCTGTAAGCATACACAGATGATGACAATGACAATGATTAAATACACATACACACATGATAAATCCCTCCCAAATAAATAAATACTATAGATAAAAAGATAAGTACTCCTAAAAGTAAACTCACCCCCCCCCAAAAAATTTAATTCTGGACAAAAGAGAGTTTCATGCCTTTAATATTGGTGTCTGCAAAAACACAGAAAAAACCCACACATATACCTGCTCTTCAGCTGAATGCATGGAATTTGCTTCTACCCCCAGAATTCAGAGTGAGAGCACTTGGAAAAGGGACACAAATCATGAGATTTAAATATTAATTTAAAATAGCACTTTAATTGAATCTCTTTCTTCTTCAAAGATCCATTCTGCACTGACCTGGTAGAGCCAAATACTGCAGGATAATATTAAAAAGTCTCTTGTGAGCAACCATATTGAAATGAATGGATTTATTTCACACTTTCAATTGCTATTATGAGAGCAAAAATTGGCCCCATGTAATGAAGCTGGTCCAGCCTTGGAAGTGAAGATACTGGAAAAAAAGTCCAATAAATTTTAAACATCTGAAACATTTCCAAAACATTTTTCTTGTAACACCAGTAGAATACAGAAATTGACTGAGGTACTATAGAATGACCTGGAATGAATAATTTAAAGACATAAGCAAGGTGAGTATCTTTTCCTAATCACATCTGTAAGCCACCCTTTCTAAATACATGTAGCTTTTTATTAAAACACATGACCCATAACATAAACCTTAAAGAAAAGGTAGTTTTTCAAATTATTCCCTAGGGAAAAATAACTATGTTATGTACATGGTTTTCTTAAAAAAAAAACCCATAATTTCCGCATATCCTGTCTTCAGATGTTGATGGATAAGCTGCAAACAGATCGGTAAGTGGATGAAAAATGGTAATGCTTCCCTCCATTTCAAGCATTGGCAGGTGAGAACTTGCCCTACATGGTGGGAATTAGTAGGAATTCCTAAATCTCTGCTTACATCAGGAATGAAACAAGTAAATGAAACAAGCCAGGCATTTATCTCAAAGACCAAATGACATGGCTCAGCACATAATCATCCATTTAATGTCCCCTTCAGAATACGATCTCTATACTCAAACTGGTAAATAGCATGGACCCTGTCCTGTACTAACCTGTGAGCCATGCCTGGCAGAAGGCTTACTGGCCTATGAAAACTTAAGCATGTTAAACACTTAACAGCAGAGATTGTGTTCAGCTGTTTGTCTCTGCTACGCTCAAGCCCATTTAGCAGTGCCCATTTAGCCCAGTGTCTTGAAGCCTGAAGCTCCCTCATCATGTCCATGGCTAGGCAACTGTCGTGGTTTAAGCCCAGAACCACGCAGCTGCTCGCTCACTCCCCCCCTTCTTCCTCCCCCCGCTCCCGGAGGGATGGGGAGGAGAATTGAAGGAATGTAACTCCCACGGGTTGAGATAACAGCTCTCCAGTAACTAAGGTATAATACAAACCACAATGATAAGGGAAATAACAAGGGAAGAGGATACAATTGCTCACCACCTGCCGACTGATACTTAGCCCAACCCGAGCAGCTATCTGGGCTTTCTGGGTAATTCCCCAGTTTCTATACTGGGCATGACGTGCTGTGGGATGGAATAGCCCTTTGGCCAGTTTGGGTCAGGTGTCCTGTCTCTGCTTCCTCCTGGCTTCCCCTCCTCCCTGGCAGAGCATGAGACTGAGAAAGTCCTTGGTTGGAGTAAACATTACTGAGCAACAACTAAAAACATCGGTGTTATCAGCGTTGTTCCCAGACTGAAAGTCAAAACCACAGCACTGCACCAGCTACTAAGAAGGAGGAAAAATGACTGCTGTAGCTGAACCCAGGACAGCAACCTAAGGTGTCCACAGTCTGCAGCTCTAGGCGGCCCTCATGCAAGGTGCTGTGAAGCTAAGGATGTTGGGTCTCCAGCTTCATGTCATACACAGGTAAAAGGCTTCATGTCTCTGGAGCCCCAGCTTACCTGGGATTTCACTGCTTGCCTAGGGCTTTGCAGAGGAGGCCTCGAAAGCATTTTGGGAATTGATAGTTTTAGACTTTAAGCCTCCTGATGCTCCTTCTCACAATGAGACTTCTCCACACCCTGGTTTGATACTCTGGAGGTTGCCTGGGATCCCAAATACCCCGGGAACCTCTGGAACAGAAATACACAGAGGCATTTTGCTGAAGACATCAAAACAGAAGCCTTCTGCTTTTCTAAAGGAATAGTTTCTTTGTTTGTGGAGCCAATTTTGAATCCTCTAACTTGCCTTTTGAATCAGAATTAAAACACTCTCAAACTGCCAGCATTTCCCACAGGAAGGAAATCTAGGCTTTGACAAGCTCTACCTCTCAACAGTTTTAATCCACTTCAACTCAATACAAGTTTCACACAGGGATCTGCTGAACTTTGTGACTCAGATTTTTCTCTAGATTTTTCTGGCATCTTCACTTTGTCACACCTGATTGTGGACCTCTGCCTGCTCAGACCTACTGCAGAAATATAACATGAAATTTTCCATGCCAAATTATTCTTGAGAATAATGTGAATTACTCCACCAGTAGGAGAACTAAGGAATCCCGGTTTCCCAGTTTACAGATTATATATATTTGTACACCTTTTCCAACAATAACCATACATGTCTCTTTGTTCCTTATAGTTTGGGATGTAACAAAATATACTGAAGCCAGTACAAACAATAACTACTCTATGTCAATCCAACACAAGATTTTAAAGTAGTGTTAATACCAAAATTTGAAAAAACCAGTAATTTTCTAAGGGTTTATTATTCAAATCCCTGAAATAAAAGCATTGATATACATACATAATTGACCTATGGCAACCCTGTAACATCTTAATTGCTGCAAGAGTGAACATAATACTTTCTGTAATCAATTAATCAGACTTCCTGCAACTTATTTATTCCAAACCCATGCTTAAATGATTTAGATCTTGCAATGTGAAATGAGAGTATATAATTAAAAAGGTAACCTATTTCTAACAGCACATTCATTTTTAAAAGCCATCCGGTCACTTGATACATCTAATGTAAACAGATGTAACATAGGCAGTACTGATACTTAAATTGAGCTGTAAAGTTCCTACACAGCTCTAGATGGGAGAGATATGAGGGGTTCAGATTCCCAGGCATTTTTTTCCTCCCACTGTTTTTACTTCATTTACCCGGGCTGAGAAGTCATGAGGAAACTGATTCTAAAAAAAACCTGGGTCTTTGGCCTCTTTAAAAGCTAGATCCCTTTAAACTGGTAAGGTTTAACATTGAGAATGAGTCACCTGGAAAAAATATCCATCATACAAAATTTATGTTCAAGATACAGTATGCACTAGAAAAGGCATGAGCCACTTTAAGTCTGAACTGAGCATAAATCTGAGGTTGAACATGATCCTTATCTGCAATTTCAGATCAGTCCAATTCTATTTTCAAGCTATTTATCTCTTTGAGTATTGAGATAGTGCTTCATGGTGGCATCATTATTCTCATGTGATAGGGCATCTCCCAGAAGATCCTCCCAACCATGAGCTGCAGAGTATTCCTTGGGCAGTAACAGACAGCATTAAGATACCCACTACATAGCACTAATCATACAACCATAGAATTTTTGGGGTTGGAAATGACCTTAAAGAACATCCACTCTGCCATGGGCAGGGACACCTTCCACTAGACGGGGTTGCTCAAAGCCCCATCCAACCTGGCCTTGAACACTGCCAGGGATGGGGCAGCCACAGCTTCTCTGGGCACCCTGTTCCGGTGTCTCACCATCCTCATAGTGAAGAATTTCTTCCTAATGTCTAATCTATATCTACCCTCTTCCAGTTTAAAGCCATCCCCCCTTGTGCTATCACTACATGCCCTTATACCAAGTCCTTCTCCAGCTTTTTGGTAGGCCCCCCTTAGATATTAGAAGGCATCCCAGAGCCTTCTCCAGGCTGAACAACCCCAGCTCTCTCAGCCTGACTCCATAGGAGAGGTACTCCATCCCTGTGATCATCTTTGTGGCCCTTCTTTGGAGTTGTTCTAGCAGGACAATGTCCTTATGTTGGGGACCCCAGAGCTGGATGCAGTAGCCCAGGTGGGGTCTCACAAGAGCAGAGTGGAGGGGGAGAATCATCTAAGATACTAATTTGTTCAAAACCAGTTATTGCTACCAGGTGTGATAGCTTTAGAGGCTTTCTCTAGAAGAGACCCATTTAGCAAATACATTATTTAGTGTCTTATTAAAGTTCCGGCTCTTTGAAGAAAAGGGCGGGCATGAAATTACTCTATTAGCTCTGCAGGCAAATAGTTGCATTAAATGCCTGGACACTGGCAGGATTCTGGTGTGACTAAGGCACCCACAGCACAGCAAGATGAGGACACAGTTGCTTCTGGGCATGCCCAAAGAATAGAGCTCATGTAGCTTGGCAGCGTAAACACCTGCTGACCCTCAGTACTTCCAGGGACAGGGAAGCATCTGACTAGGGATTCTGTTTACTCTTTTTTTATGTATCTCTATCTTATGCCTTAATTCTCATTTTATAGAAATTCAGATAATAACACAACTTTCCTTTGCAGTATCAGAAGATACGTGTATTTGAGGAAAAACAAGACAAAACTATTTTAAAAAGAAATTGACTGGAAAGGTCAGAGCAAATAAAATATTTGGAGGGGTAAGGAGATTTCTATACTAACAGTGATCTTGGACATCCTACCATTACCCACTCCCAGTCCTTTGGGAGTCAGACATTCATGAACAGATATATTTATTGTTTAACTCAAATATTTAGAACATTTTACATATTTTCAGATTGTACACATACCATGATTAGTGAGTTAAGTTGTATATTGATGTTTTTATTACAGTAAAGTTTTTTTTTTAAAAAATCTATTGAACAAGTACTGAAATTCACCTTATGTAAATTTTGTGCTAGAAAACTGCATCACTTAAACAGTTACCCAAACTGAACACAAAAAGGACAAGGCCAAAGGAACTTGCTGCAACATTCAAAAGGTTATGGAAAGCCATTGTGGACTTTGGGTTTGCTTTGTTCTTGTTTTTTTTTTTTTCCTTTATCCTCAATCACGTGTACCTTGTATTTATCAAAGCCAGTGGATAAAGCCAGAGGATTGAGTGAAATCTGTTCTCATCAAAAAACCTGAATATCCAGATGTGGTCTTCTACTTAAGCAAGCTACAAATATGTATTTCTACTCTGACACAAACTGACATAGAAAAAAAATTACATCATCTTTCGCGACTCAAAAAAGCACTCCTGTATTTAATTTCACTCTGTCCTCACACCTGGAGTAACAATTCTTCTTTTAATATGGCTAACACGTATTAATTGATTTTCTCTTAATAATTGAGTATCCTGAATTA
Organism: Nestor notabilis; assembly: GCF_000696875.1. Lineage (NCBI taxonomy): Eukaryota > Metazoa > Chordata > Aves > Psittaciformes > Psittacidae > Nestor > Nestor notabilis. The sequence continues at coordinate 97,535 of NW_009914009.1, forward strand.
TATTTGGGACATATTTTTAACCCCCTTGGTCATAGTGTGGTGTATCTCTGCATTTGAGCAGAGGCTGAATCTTGCCTTACGCTGACAGTAGATGGTTATATGGTTTATCCTGATCTTTTACTCCTGTAGGAGTTTTTAATTGGTCAAACAACAGCTTTCAGGGAAGGAGACTCCAAAACAGGCCCTGTACATGGTACTATTTGTGGCCTCTCTATCTGGGGATATTAGTTCATCTTTTTTTCACTGTTTTGTTTTACTTTTTGTACCTGCTGTAGTTTCAGCCCCTCAGGAGACACTCCACAGAATCTGTTGCTTAGTAATAATAACCTTCACGGAAATTAGCTTGAACTCAAAAGAACAAAACATCTTTCATTAGTCACAGGTTTTCAGATAATAAATTCCTCAGAGAAAGTTGATTAGAAAAGCCAGCCTTCCAGAATCAAGTATTGCCAATGCTGACATAAGATGAATTACCCTCTTGAAAGTGCCATTTCTTTGTACCCCTTAAATTATGTTTGAGATTCTTTTTACCAATACTCAGGCTCACCTTGACAATGGCACTACTAATGTGAAGTTTCATGTAATTGGAATCAGCTTCAGAATAAAGCTGGAAAGAATTACTGTGGTCATATAGTCTGGCCTCCTGTATAATATAAATCACATGAACTAATTATTGTCCTAACAAAAGCACCTCTTAAAAAAAGAATAATCTCATAGAATGCTTTTTCAATTATTCTTTTTCTTGAAAGACCTGCTTTAGTTAAAAGAACTTGTCACATGATTAGGAAGAGGGGTTAAGGACCACAGAGGCACCAGAAGAGCAGCAGACTCCCGTTGAGAGGGTCAGATGGGAACCTGCATCCTCTGTGCTGTGACCTAATCCATTTCTCATCAGGTAATCCCTGAACAAAACCTGAAATCATCACTTAGGCAGTTAGGACCATCTTCGAGGCTTCCAAGTTGCCCAGATTAGCAGGCTGCAAAGTCAGGCCCCCTCAAGTGAGTCCCTAGGCTTCTTCCTTATTTTCCATTTAGTCTTACAAATCTCTCAGTGCTCCCTCTATCTAGTCTAATAAAACAGATAGAAGAGCAGCTCAATCTGTGCAATGATGCCTTATGGATTTCTAAATTTGAAATAACAGAAACAGAATAACTACCAGAACTGGAAAAAAAAAAGTCATGCTAGAAGGCTGGGTAATTTTAGAAGTGCCTTTATAAAGTCTTGTCTACAGTGGAACATGAGAAATCAAAACCCAAGTAATTAAAAGTACAAAAGTAATGCATTCTAGTTGAACAACGCTAAATCTTGTTGTAGATGCTGTCACATAGAAGCAAAACGGTCTAACTCCTTCAGACAAATTGGACCAAACTGAGGCCAATTTACTTTTGCAGGAGAAAATGCACACCATAGTTAGAAAGTGCAGGCATTTTGCGCCTCGTCTACCAAGCACTAAAGGAAGTGAATCAAGTTCTAAACACACAAGTTTCTAGTGCAATTATCACCAGAAATAACAAAAAGACTACGGGTAGATCCATACACTTTAGGAAGTCAAAAGGTAGAGCATTAAATCCCTCTTCACCTGCGTTTGAGGCGCCTAAATTTCCCCACATTAAAATTCCTTAAGTGGTTGGGGGAGAGATTAAGCTGAACATGTATCTCTCAACACTCTAGGTTCTCTTTTTAATCAGTGGAGAGACAATGGCTGTTCCGGGCTGTTTCTCTCACTCCTTTTGGAAGGTAAAGTTCATAAATAGTTCCTCTAAATCATACCTGAAAATATCCACTCATCTCCACTGACTGCAAAGGAGCCTCAAGTGATCAGTGGTGCCGTTTATGCTATAAATAGCTAAAATATCACAGATTTATCCCATCATATACATCTGCTTCTGCATATACCCAGAAATAATGCAGCACTGATGGCAGTGAACACTGGAATGCCCATCTGAAACTAGAATATACAAAATAAGCTTTACATTATTTACATCACATGAGAAAGTCCATCCATCTCTGTCTCTGACACAGAGCCTAGGCCCAGTAAATCAAAAGGAGACACTGTTAAATTTATCACAGCTGTGATTACATCCCCTTCGAAGATCAGATTAACTGACTCTTGGACAAATAATTGTCATCTATCTCACTAGACCTCCTCTTTCAACAGACAGGGCAGTGTTAGTGGAATTCCTACTCATGTCGGTGAACAGGTTTAATTTTATTTCAGGTCAATCACAGAGGTTTGAATTGCAGTAATCTACTAAAGGCAGAGCACCGATTAAATGAGGAATATGTTTCATTATTGCCATGTTCTGCACCCACACACCAGCAAAGCTGCTTATATAGACATGATAATAAAATAAAACAGGAACAAGATCTACTTTGATATTTATGAATACTATGTCACTTATCTGCAGCACTGTTAGTGATGTGATATCAAGCTACATTCACTGTCATGTAATAAAGTAGAACATAACCCAATATCCTTTGCATAAAGTATCCGTAACTCCCTCTGTAGAGGGCACTTGAGAAGCATCACCCATTACAACTCACATTTTCCTTCAATACGCAGCTCAGTCACTGACCTACAGCTCTTTTCTCCCCCTCATATCCAAGCAGAGTGGTGGTCGTCTTCATTTTTGTTTGAGCAGTCTGTACTAAATTTTGTTCTGGTGGATGCTCATCAGCTAAAGGATAGTTACTCAGCCACGAATTGGCTATGAACTGTTGCAGCCCTGTTGCCAAAAGATGGGGATGGAATAAAACCTGTAATTCTACTAGGAATTAAACCAGAATCCTGTACTAGCAGTAGTGGCAAATATACATGTTTCTGTATCCACTCTTCCCTGACAGCCCTGACCTTATAACCAAAGGTGGCAAAACTCACCTTGAGCCTGTTACAGATGGCCCAAAACTATACCTGAGGTGGGAGGGAGTGGCACTGGCTGAAAGAGGCTTGCTGGCTCTGCAGGCTCTCCAAGCACTTCCACCTCTTCCTGCCATCAGCATCAGTATCTCCTGCCACCACCACACCTGCTGCAACACAGCAGCACAGAAGGCACTACCTTGGGGAGGGGACCAGGAGAGGAGAAGCGATTAAGAAGTGGTTGTTGCAGAGGCAGGGTGAAGGAGTCTCAAAATTAGGCATGTGGGCAGCCAAGCAGCACCATTCCTAAGCAACTGGAAACATCCATCCCCTCTCAGGAGTTCTTTAGGGACACGTCTTGACCCTTTATCATTTAGAGAAATTACTCCAGCAGGATATCTTTTAAATCACTAGCAAGCTGAAAACGTCCCGAAAACAGCCAAGATGCTGAACATTTTTCATTCTACTAATATAAGGAATAATCCATCACATACAAACATGCAGCACTTGAATCATAAAGGTCACTATCTTGTGCTGAAATGAATCATGCCATGTAGTACCACTGGCTGTTTTATTTATTGCACAGTAAGATGATCTTAATTACTCAGTCCTAGCTAAAGGTAGTACACCCAGTTCGGTTTGTATTTTAAGGAATATTATTTTCTTTTTAGGCTCTTTTGCTGGATGTTATTTCATTTGTTTTAGATATACCAATAAATATCTACTCCAATGTCTCAGAAAAGAGCATTCTGTAAATTCTTTATACAAGAAACATTTTGGCTTAAAGAAAACCATCTAAATCAGGCAAACAATCTTTGTTATTTAAGATACAGATAAAGTGTTTGAAACTATTAAATTGGACAATAAATCCAAAAATCCTTCAAATGCACAAAGACAGAGCAATTCTATAGACTTCTGCTACATTTCTGGAGAATGTTCATGTTTATTTTTGTTTGTTTGTTTCTTTCTTTCTCAGGTATTTTCACAGATGCAATATGTACAGAAAAGAGGATGCCATTCTACTTAACAGCTTGTTTTAAAACAGTAATTCAAGTTTCTGCACATCAGAAAATGACTACGCCTCAAAAAAATACCAAACCAGTTCATAATGACAAAGTAGTGACTCCTGAAAAATTGGACTTAAGAAATTTCTCACCATTCCAACTGCAACAAACTTGTGCTCTGAATTTTTATTTTTCCACACAAAAATAAATCAAAATCTCTTTCAAGGAGGGCATTGTTGAATGACTTGAGAATTCAAAATCTCAAACAGTTGCAGAAAGACCACTGAAATCTTGCAGTTGTTTATGCATACGTCCAAATAAAAGAAGCTATGAAAGCATTAAGCATACAAGTGAAAAAAATAGTAACAGAAAACAATAAGAGGCAAAACAATTTTCTTCTCTATATACATAAATATTTTTACATGAATAACAAATGTCAAAAATACACAATTGAGTACAAAAGAATCATTTTAGCAATCAATTTTCACAAATGAGTCTTGTGTAAGCAGCATGCTTTAACAGAACGAATTAAACTGCAACATAATTCAAAATACATTCATTTCAATCCTCCAGACCAAAGTTTTCTGAAAATGTGACATGAGGAATTACAGTTTAGTAATGAGTGTAATTTCTGAAGAGGAAGAAAATTATAGTTCCCAGTAGAATCAGGAAGGATCAATTTCAGTTTGTAAAATCCTTGGTGTTGATCAAGGTCAAGCCCACTAAAACACTTCAGTAGCCCCAGTCCTGCCAACACATATATGTTTTAACATTACCAATAGCAAGGTTATGCTGATCTTGGCAGGATCCCATACAGCAAGACTGAGCAGTTTAGCAGCTTCCAACTTGGTCCTAGGACTTCAGCTGTAATTAGCAAGGCACTGCTCTGAAGACAGTTTATTAGACACAATAGCTTAAATGGTTCTGTAAACACATCATTACCCTGGGGATACTTCTATGCCACCTTGTTTCTTTTCTTCTTGAATACCCTTTTGTTCACTGTATGTTCTGATCACCTCTAAAACCCGCGAAGTGTGAACGCTGTATCACCAAAAGTCAGTCACCTCTGAATTTGGGCCACCCAATTTGGGTTTCTTTTTTCCAAGTATCAGCAGACACAGCTCTGAGTGGAAACCCTGTTACGGACAGTGTAAACAAACACTAAATTATCAAGACAAATTAACTTCCTTTGATGTTTGCAATTTCTACTTCACAGCCAGGACTTATCAGAGATTATGAAATCCCCACACAATGTTTTACTCTCCCCTTTCAAGAAAGTGATTTCACTAACCTTCCTGTATTACTCATCTTCTTTACTCTTTGAATTACCATGTTTTACAACATTCATTCAAACCACTTACATTATAGCTCTGGAAGACAGCAAAAATACCTGTTCCTGCCATCTTAGACAGTGTATGCTCTCACTCTACTACATTAGCTCTAAGCACAACTTTGCTGCTTTCAGAGATAAACAGGCATGACAGCTCTGGAACAGAAAATCCATACTAACCAGGTCATAAACTTCCGCTATCAATGTAAATGCAATGGAGAAATAAATCTATACTGCAAAGACAAGCTAAAACACCCTGTTTTACAGCAGAACTCCTTTAGTGCCTGTCATTTGGATCAGAAAAATCCATACCATTATTGGTGAAGTTGACAAGGAACTGAAAGCACAAATATCAATAACACCGCCACTGCCTGGGTGCCTTTACATGTAACCCACAGCCTCAGCTAGCATCTTTTAAAAAATTACTAAATTCAAAATTGTTCCTTTTATACTCCTAAAATATAAATATTGCCAACACTTGTACTGCTAGTTGTCAATGAGAAGAACGGAGATAACTGTTTACTCAGTTCTTCGCTGAAGACCTAAATAAAATCTGGGGTGTAAATGCTTACTTGACCTCAGAAATCAAGCAGTCCTTGGACATCCATGCAGAACAGGGCATCTCCTTCATACACATAGATATAAGCATGAAGGAAATGCCCTGTACTGTGTAGATAGATAGAAATAGGTAAAATTGCTGTTATTTGCTCCCTTGGTACAAGAACAATGAAGAGGTCTCCATGCTTTGGGGTACTGAATGACAGATGGAAGCAAGAGAAGCCCACACCCTACCCCTGGTTGGTAAGTTTGGTGTACATTAATCCTCAATCCTCCTGTACTTGCTCACAGACAGCCCTCAAAGCTCACTGAAAGGATGCACAAGTTCTACAGGCGTTCCTCCCCAGCCTCAGAGCACCTGGGGGAGTTCTCACTTCAAAGCCCAAACCTTAGTCTTAATTTTACTTGCCTTACATGAAGTATTTATTTAGTTGATCAAAAAAATAAAAAAAAAATAAATAAAATAGCTGAGTGTGGATTGCTATCATCAAGGAAAACCTTTGCCTTTCTGCTTTCCAGGCAGGTACTGAGATAACCTGACATTAATCAGAAAGGTGGTTTGGCATTTCAGGGAGAGAAGCTGATGCCTAATAGATGAGAACAGCAGAGTAAAACCTTGAGGCAGATAACACTGTATGGGAAAAGAGGCAACGAAAAAATCAGTGTAAAGTAGGATGGGGGAAAATGGGGAATTTAACTTGCATCCGCAGCAAACACTGCTGGCCAACTGTTACAAGAAGTAATGGCTTTAAACTGAAAGAGGGTAGATTTAGATCAGGTGTTAGAAGAAATTCTTCACTATGAGGTGGAACAGGTTGCCCAGAGAAGCTGTGGATGCCCCATCCCTGGCAGTGTTCAAGGCCAGGTTGGACAGGGTTCAGAGCAACCTGGTCTAATGGAAGGTGTCTCTGCCCACGGCAGAGCGGTTGGAACTACATGAACTTTAAGTTCCCTTCCAACACAAACCATTCTATGACTATCAGCTTATGGTTTCAGTCTAACACTTAAATCAGAAAACAAGCTGAAGATTTTTTTCCCCTCTAATTACTATGTAGACTAAATCCTAGTCTCAACTATGATTCATGTGCTATCTATTTGCTCGTTTACCCTACTATTTCTAATTCTATCCAAATGAACACCTGACAGCATGATTTCAGCTGTGTAGAGCACAACTAGCCTTGCATGAGCTTCAAGCAGAAACAGCATTATACCAACACAGTATAAATTGTAGGCCCAAAGTGACAATTTCAGATAGGTTTTCAGACACACCATCAGGTTTGGATAGCTTGTAACAGCCTAAAGTAACAACTACAACCACCCTTTCCCCAGGATAATTTTCACAGGAACTATTTTTCTACATTTCATGTTAGCCTAAACCTCAGGCTAACATGCTTTCATGCTTTCTTTCCCTTTCCTTCCCCAGTTTTCTTCTTCCAACTCCCCTGATAACTGAGCAATTAATGTTACTTTTGATCAATTGTTAGAAAAACAGTAAATCTATGACTATAGGTGTAGCTATACCAACATAAATTGCCCTCCTAGAGCTTACACTGGTCTTTCATTGAAATTCACCAATATAACAAATAATGATAATAATACCCCTTCAATACAGAACAAAATATTCCAATGAATAAATTCTATAGTAAATTTTGTAAAGTGCACAAAAAATATTAATGGAAATATTAAAGGAAAGACTAAAAAAAGTTTCCTAGTGTTACCATGAAAACTTCTGAAATATTGTTAAAATTAAATAGGAGTAATCTAATGAGACTTTTTGGCTCCAATATATTGGCAGACAGCAGCAACATTTTCAGAAAAATTACACTAACTAAATACACTGTATCTTAGCAGCATTAAAAAAAAAAAAAAAAAAAAAATAAGCAGTCCCTACAATTAGATGCAATTGCAGGCCTAGTAAGCCTAAACCTGACAAAATGTTACAAATGTATTTTTCATTTAAAAGAATGGATTTCCATGGAATCCTAGAGGTAACATTTGTTATTTTGTTTACGTTGTATTCTGGTAGTAAACCCAACTATAACCAACCACTTTCCCTCCATCTTTACCTCCTAAAATTGCACCAAGTACTGGGAAAATTAAGTAAGTTCTAAGATATGGCCACACTGAAGAAGCCATATTAAACAAAATAAAATACATCCTAAAGCCTAAAAAAAAAATAAACCCAGAAAATAACAATCATTGTCAAATAACTGCAGCTTCACACTACTGACCGATGCTCCCCACACACATAGATGGCACTCGGTCGAATGCGCCGCCTCGTATGGCCAGGTATCTGTGGCAAAAACTTGAAGTATTTGGGCATCAGGTCCAAGCATGCATCATGAAACTTCTTAATCCTCCAGTAGTATATCAGTGGGTTCAGTGCAGACTTGAGGTAGCAGAGCCAAAGGAGCCAAGTGCTTATCTCAAAGAAGTTGTGCTTGTAGTAGAAGTGGCTGTTGAATGTGGCTATAAGGCTGTAAGTGGTAAAGGGAGCCCAACAGACTATGAAGACAAGGAACAAAATCAAGATGGTTGTGAAGGCACGAGTTTTAAAGCTCATATCAATATTCATCTGAAAAGGTCTCTGTAAGCTCATGAGACCAATTTTGCTGGCCTGGCTGAGGCATATGCTATCAGGGTGGCTATGGATACGAACTGCATTGTGGCGGACGGTGTTGAGTATGCCCATAAAAGAATACAGCATTACCAGGAATGGAATAAAAAAAGAAATTAGCAAGATAACTATCACGTAGGCTTGGTAACCTGGGCTTGTCGAGTAGCCAAAGACACACTGAGGTGCTCTTGAGGGTATCTGCAGATTAGGATTCCCTACTGATAATGGAAAAGCAACAATAAAAGATGCTGCCCAGGAAATCACAATGAGAATCTTTGCACGGTAAGGGTTCAATTTATCTTGCCTCTGAACTATGATAAGAAATCGGTCAATACTAATAATAAGAAGAATGGCTACCCCCTCTATGACAAAAAGCCAAAAGAACATGGCAGAGACTCTGCAGAATATATCCCCAAAAATCCACTGAGTGGTAATGATTGTTATCAGAGCAAAAGGCATGTTCAGCACTGCCAGCAGCATGTCTGCAAAAGCCAGACTTGCTAAGAGAATGTTAATTGCAGATCTCATAGCTGCCTTCTGGTAGACCATGAGGCAAACAACAAAGTTTCCAAGGAAAGAAACCAATAGGATAAATATCATAGCAGCAGAAAGAATGATCTGGAGTGGCAAACTCAAGCTCCTGAAAACTTCTTGTGATGGCAGGATAGCTGTAGCATTTACCAGAAAAGTACTTCTCTCAGTGGCGAGCACGGCACCGGAACTGTATCTCGATGGCTGTGTTGTGCCACTACGAAGCAAGAACTGTGGAGTGGTAAAATTCGTATAGGTATTTTCATAAACAATAAAAGTAGCATTTGAGGTCCCAGAGTGGGCCAGCGTCAACATTGCCGAGAAAACCATTGCTTCAGGAGAAATGAAAGCAGAACCAAAGGTCTTCAAGGTATTTCATCTTGTTCAGGCAATATCTTACTCCTGGCCATTTAACAAATCAAAATTCAACGTCTGAAAGCATCAAAGTTCTTAAATTTGTGTCAGTATTTCCATCTGCAAAAGAATAGAGAAAGAGGATAAATATTGCAAAGTGGACTGTATATGGGTATGTAAAACCAGGTTACACCTTCAATCAAGGATTCATGGTACTAAGGAACAGCAAGTTATCTGGATAAAGAAATCTGAACTCAATGGGAATCAAATGATTGCTCTGCTTTCCTTAATGACAAAGGGATCCTTCATACATATTTACACTTCAGGTCAACAGAATTTACTTAAGCACCAGTCACAGGAGTCTCATAATATTTGGCCTTTTTCTTATAGATCCTGCTCTGGTAGTCTTGCTGATACTGTACAATACTCTCATTCACTGACCTTTTGCTACCTAACCAGGACTGGAAAACTTTTTTGTTTGAAAACAAGCTTAACTGACGAAGAGAGAATAAATCAAACCAGTACCTTTATTTAAAGCTCATAATTTTTAAGCTAACTTCATGATTTTGTTATGAAATTGCCTACTGCTGGAAATTTTAATATTTCCAAACAGTTTAAATGATATCAATATTGCCTACCTGCCTGTTTGGTAAACATGGAAAAGCCTACCTATCTGAGCTATCCTAAGTAATACAGGATCTTTAGTACCCTGTCAGTCAGCTGCAGCAAATGCCTCAGGAAAAACATGTAAAACATCCTAATCTGTTATTAATTATTAAATAACTTGTCCACAGGATTAAAGTATTTCTCAATTTGTTTCATTTAGCAACTGACTCACATCAAGGTGCAGGAAACTAGCTCTTCTTCGGTTGCTATAATCCTTCCCCCTGCAGCAAGCTTTCCTGCTTTCACTGGTCTAGACATGTCTTTGTTAATTCATCTTGGTATGCTGCATAATTCAACCACATGCACCCTTCTTTTTCCTTGTAAATCTAATCCTTTGACATTCGGCTGAACTTCCTCCCTCCTCATTATGCTGATATGATGAAATATTTCCTTTTCTAGTTTGTGTACTGTCTTTTTATACTATTATTATATCGACTGCATTATAGCATGTACTGTTCTTAGAGACAAATAAAATGCAAAGGAGTTGCCTTCCCTTTTCAGTGCTAGTTCCTCTCCTCTACCTTGGACTACTAAACTAAATGCTCCCAGAGTACTCTGGCATCTGGTCAAGCAGGAAACCAGAAAGATTCAATGCCCATAGCCAGAAACGTAAACAGGAATTCACCTCATTCATTCTGTATGACTGTAACAGTCACTTCAAGCTGTCTGTGTTTTCAGTCAGGAGGGGATTATAGGCATGTTCAGAAGGCAATCTATCTCCTCCATCTCTGCACATGGTGACCAAGAAGCTTACATTTGGCAACACAAATCCTGCCCGCTGTATTTATGCAGGTTCTGGGTAATACTTCACCGAGAAAGAATGAACATTAAGACAATAAAGTCTAACCTATGTCCCCAGTTTGGACTTCTAGTGATCCAAATGCAAGCCTGTTCAGGTTGCTGCCAAGAATTCATCAAGGAACAGCAGCACTATGACCTCCTCCTCTCATTCCATAGAAAAGCTATTCCCTTCCTACCTGCAAGCTCCTATCAACTAGATGATTTCCAGGGCCAGACCGTCTTCTGCATTTTTTCCAAGACAAATTATTAACCTCTCCCCTGCAATTTTCAATGGTATCAGAGGATAGTATTATAAATATCCTAATACTGAGTCTGTGATTCTCTCCCACCAAAGCCGCTCTATCACTCCCCCTTCTCAACCGGACATGAGAGGAAAAATACAATGAAAGGTTCATGGGATGAGATAAGGACATGGAGAGATCACTCACCAATTACCATCACAGGCAAAACAGACTTGACTTGGGGAAATAAATTTATTACCAATCAAAATCAGA
>NW_009914009.1:108770-109351 GCF_000696875.1 Nestor notabilis
TCGTTAAAAAACCCCCCCTCCTTTCTTTCTGTGCTCAACTTTATTCCTGCAGTGACACAGGGACAGGGGGGATGTGAGTTGCAGTCAGTTCATCACACACTGTTGCTGCTGCTCCTTCCTCCTCAGACAGGAGGACTTCTCACACTCTTCCCCTGCTCCAGCATGGGTCCCTTCCATGAGGTGCAGCCCTTCAGTAACAGACTGCTCCAGCGTAGGGAACCCCATAGGGTCGCAAGTCCTGCCAGTAAACCTGCTCCTGTGTGGGATCCTTTCCCTATGGGGCCACAGGTCCTGCCAGAAGCCTGCTCCAGCACCATCTTCCCATGGGATCACAGCTTCTTTGGGCATCCGCCTGCTCTGGTGTGGGGTCTTCCACAGGCTGCAGGTGGATATCTGCTCCGCCCTGGATGTCCATGGGCTGCAGGGGGACAGCCTACCTCACCATGGTCTGCACCACATGCTGCAGGAGTATCTCTGCTCCAATGCCTGGAGCACCTCCTCCCCTCCTTCACTGACTTTGGTATCTTGCAGAGCTGTTTCTCTCACAGTCTCACTCCTCTCTCTGGCTGCAATTGCTCCCG
>NW_009914009.1:109451-130971 GCF_000696875.1 Nestor notabilis
GCATTGACTCTATCAGACATAGGAAAAACTTCTACCAGCTTCTCACAGAAGCCATCCTTATAGCCCCCCTCTGCCAAAACCTTCCATGAAAACCCAGAGTGTCACGGTTTAAGCCCAGCTGGTAACTCAGCATCACGCAGCCTCTCACTCACTCACTCCCCTCTTTTCTCCCCGCCACCCCACCACCTCCAGGCAGGAAGCAGGGGAGAATTGAACGAACGTAAACCCCACTGGTTGAGATAAGAACAGTCCAGTTCTAAAGTATAATATAAAACTACTACTACTAATAGTAGTGATAAGGGAAGTAACAAAGGAGAGAATATAATACTAAAAAGGGAAGGGAAAACAAACAAAACAAAACCCAAACCAATGAACACAAGTGATGCACAATACAATTGCTCACCACTCACCGACCAATACCCAGCCTGACCCAAGCAGTGATCTGGGCCTTCTGGGTAACTCCCCACAGTTTATACACTGGGCATGACATGCTGTGGTATGGAATACCCCTTTGGCCAGTTTGAGTCAGGTGTCCTGTCTCTGTTCCCTCCCAGCTTCTTGTGCCCCTCCTCACTGGCAGAGATTGAGACTGAAAAGTCCTTGATCAGGGTAAGCATTATTTAGCAATAACTAAAACATCGGTGTGTTACCAGCATTGTTCTCAGACTAAAACCAAAACACAGCACTGCACCAGCTACTGGGAAGGAGAAAAAATAACTGTCCAGTTGAACCCAGGACACAGAGTCATACAAATTCCACTTTCTAGAGGTCTTCCTGCTTGAATGGGAGGAAATGTAATAATTTTCTTGTTTATCCTATTATATTTCAAAGATTATTAAACTCAGCAGCAAGAGTATACTTGCTGAGTTTACATACATACTAAGCTATGTATGTTGACATTTCACAAAAATTACAAATTCTGTTAACTTTATTCTAGATTTTCCTTTTCTTTCCATTCTGCCCCTCTCATTTTTATTTTACAGTAACTCTTCTAGAGAAAGCCTTAATGCTAATTACAGAGCTTTATATGCTAAAGCATATAAAGTAACCAAAATTTTTCTCTCTTCAGTCTTTAGAAATCTTTCTTTACTAGTCATCTTTAACATATTTGTTAGAGTAAAATCTGTAACCAACAGCAGAAAGGTTAACACAGCTTCCCAGTATAAATAAGCAAGGATTTTAACAATGAACATGGAAATCTCACCCAAAGTTCCTCCGAGATTTATGATTCCACAAGCCAAGAACACTGAAGAGGGAAGGAAGCTGTAGTGTTCTGCAGGGATTGCAAAAGGGTATAAATGCAACAAATAATTCTGGATTTAAAATCATTGAGTACAGAAAATTAGATCCCCGGGGCAGTATCTTTCAGAGCTCTGCAAGCAATAAGCCAGCAAAGGTAACTTTTGCGTTTCAGATTGGTTTTGACAAGGTCTTTCCACCAAGGCTCTGAAAGAAACTAATCTGCCACTAGATAAATGTAAAGCCCTCTCACAGACAATAAGCAGTTTAAAATAGGAAACAAAAGAAGAAGCAGTTAGTTTTGCACTGGAAAAAAGGTCATCAGAATCATCCTACAAAGATAACCTATACTGGGGCTCACACTCTTCAACCTATAGGAGACAAGAGGGAAATGTGAAACCACAACATTTGCTGATGATGAACATGAACTGTTTTTCAGAGCAATTTAATAAAAACAAAGGTCAACTATAAAGAGGAACAGAGGGATCTTATGACAGTTAGTGACAAGCTAATAGACTGCCAGATAAAATGCAGTGTTATTAAAAGTAAAGCTATGCATGTACAGAAAAAAAGTTATATGCACAGTAACAGATGCTAAGCCAACGATTACCATCCAGAAGACAGACAGATCTTCAAGTTTTGGTAGTCTGCTTTATCAAAACATCATGCAACTGTTCAGAATTGTTAGCAAAGGAACAGAGAAGAAAAGCAGGAGCTACCTGCATACACTGTGTATTTATATGCAGTACCTGCTACAATACAGTTCCATGGCACATCTCATCCTCAGTCGCTATGTTCCATTCTGCTCCACCTGATGTCTATTCAAAAGTGACTAAAAAAAGGTATCATAGAGGTCCACGGAATTATTAGTGGCACAGGGAAATGAATTATTGTCTCTTACAAGAATAGGAAAGCCAAAGGAATCACAGAATCCTAGAGTGATTGAGATTGGACAGGTCCTTGAGAGGTCATCTTGTCCAACCCCACTGTTCCATCATGGCCTCCTACAGTCAGTTGCCCAGGAACATGTCCAGACAGCTTCTGAGTATCTCCAAGGATGGAGACTCCACAACCTGCCTGGGCAACCTGTGCCTGTGCTCCATCACACTCACAGTAGAAAAACTTTCCTGATATTCAGGACAAACCTCCTGTGTTTCAGTTTCTGTCCATTGCCTCTGGTCCTGTCACTGGTTATCACTGAGAAGAGCCTGGCCCTCTTTTCTTTGCACTCTCCCTATGGATATTTATACACTTTGATATCCCCCTGAGCCTTCTCTTTTCCAAGCTAAACAGTCCCAGCTCTCTTAGGCTTTCCTCATAGAAGAGATGTTCCAGTCTCTTCATCATCTTTGTAGCCTTTCACTGCGTTCTCTCCAGTATGTCCTGCTCTTTAAACATATTTATGCAACGCAGCTGTACACTCTGAATCGTAAAGTTCAGCAGAGCCTTAGAAGATAGCATGTACCGTAAAAGCTCTAAAGAGGAAAAAGAGAAGAAAAGAACAAACAAACAAAAACCCATACCCCAAAAAAAACCCCAAAAAAGCCCAAAAACCAAAAAACAAAACAAAAAAAACCCACAAAAAAACCACAAAAAACCCCCACCAAAAAGCAAAACACAAAAAACCCCACACCCCACAACACAACCCAAAAAACAACTGCAAATGTTCCAATGTTCCAACGTAAAGAATCAAAGTTTTAGAAAATACTGCTTTATCATAAATCATTTTTCTAAATGTAAGGAACCAGACCAGGAGAGCAAAAGTGTTTTGCACCCTTAATTTAGTCAAAAAGATTGTGCTACCCTGCATTTCTCAAGCCAGCAGCATCCAGTATATAGCAAAGTAAAAAAGCTTCTCAGGTGTCTATAGACTATTCCTAACAAACTGAGAAAAAGTGACGAAGAAAAATAATTTCACGTATGTTGTCTCACTACCCCAGCATTCTGTAAACAAATAGCTACCTCCTGTTTTGTGTTTTCTCCCCCCTCAGTGTGAAGTTTCTATGCTTTTCTATACAGCCTTAAGAGGAGGATAATGACCTCATGCAAGCTGCTGCCTGGACCTAGTCAAGTGCTTAAATTTGGGAAGCGAGTGTTAGCCATTTGACTGTTGCAAAAGTCATCAGTCCCATCTTCTTTTCAAGAAGGAACAAAAGAGTGAGGGGTGATCAGCTGTTACAAAGACATCTAATCTAGTAAGAGAACTGCAGGCTTTGGATCCCTGTAGAAAGAAACTCTTGAGTGTTGCTCCTGTGCTCACTGCTTCCTGATGGTTTCCTGGCAGCACCCTTCTCTGTACTGTTTATCACTCTGAGGTATGAAATCTCTCTGTGCTCCGCATACTGAATCTGCGTGCCCAAATGTGTGTTGGAGTTACACTTCTCAAATCTTGCAGGCAACTTAGTAATGCTTTTTCTTGGCTATCATTCTTCATAAAAGTGACTGGCGATTCAGCAATAAATTCAAGAGGATCCCTTCTGTAGCAGTCACATATAAATTTTTTCTTTTTTTTTTTTTTTCCTACTGACTGACTTCTCTCATGAGCATCCACATGATGTATAGTTGAGGATGGCCCTGCTCATTGCAGGGGGATTGGACTAAATGACCTTTGAGGGTCCCTTCCGACCCAAACTATTCTGATTCTATCATCATTAAACATGCACCTTCATCCTTCTTCCTACACTTCCCTTCCCAAAATTATGTAAGGATAGAAATACAAGCTGAAAGAAAGGGGCCAATAAGATAACTCTGCAGCAATTTCATTTCAGTCCTCACTTGCTGTTTGAGAAAGATGGATCCTGTCATTTCAAAGCCAGAGTCACTGCTGAATGGTAATCACTTAGCTTGTAAGAGACAACCATGCTTTGGTAGTTTAAATAGGTAAAGCTTATTGATGGTCAAAGTACTCAAGCAAGAGGCAGATACCTTTTTGTCACAGCATTCTCACTTTTGGAACACATACTCTCAACGATTCTTTTCAGATGCAAAAAAGCTTCACACAATCACTTTTTTCCATTTTAGTCCTGAAAATTATTGGGTATGCACATTTTCTCTCAAGCAAGGTTCTCACTCATATGCAACTTTCTTTTTATGGAACATAATAGACACAATTATTTCAATGAAGTACACACTTAAAGCTAAATAACACACAAATTTCATTCATCAAATATAATTATTGCTAGAACTATGGTGTCTGTTTTTAACGGCTTTTGAAGCTAAAAGGTTTCCGTTCAAAATTTGGATAGCATGCTCAACCAGAAATGAAAGATTAGATCTTACATGCAAAGCCAACATCAGTCAAAACCAGTAAGTCCAACATAGACAAAACAGGGAACGTAACAGCACCATAATAACAGTTACATTTGATGCAGATCAACACGCTGGGAACAGCTGCCAAAACGTTCAATGATTTAACTGCTAAAAGCAAGCATATTTTCAGTACTGCCCAGCACCAAGATTTGGCCCAGCACACAGACATCTTTCTTATTCAAAAAACCTGAAGCTAGCAATACATGGTACAGTGATCTTACTTCTCAGGGATGTTTTAAGTGGTCATAAATGAGAAATTTCTGCATGTTTTCTAGTTGCTATCAGTAGTTTTATTTCAAAGGTAAACTTTGGCAAAAACAACTGTCACAGCATAAAAACAAACAAAAAAAACCAAATTAAAAAATATTCTTAGGGGGAAAGGGATACAGTCAGCAATGAAGACAAAGGCTGTGGGCTTATTTTGTTTCAAAAAAAATTAAACGTTGATAGAAAATACTCAAGTACGTACTCTGACACCCTATTATTGTACAAAGCACCCCAGGACATACCCCACTCTCAATAGGAATCGAGCATTGTTTCCTATGCCATTAAGTAAAGTCAGGAATGTATTGCAATGGAGTCCTTTCTCCTAAAGCCACTGCAAAGAATGAGTCAGAGCACGAATCAGCAGGGACAACACTCTTACTCACCTAACTGTTCCTCCTAAAAGGAACTAGGAGTTTTCAGTTTTAATACCTATTTACATATCCTAAATTGAAACTAATAAACCACACTGCATGAGTAGATGACCCATGAAACTATACGCAAGAGGCATTAGTTTAATTTAGGAAATTGTCCTTTTTTCCACTCTATATACACTACTGTGGCAATTTTCACAGGAAAGTATTGTGGGAAACAGCCACCTCTGCTTTGGGTCATTAAGTACAACTAATTGCCCTCTTGAGGATATTTTTTTCTGTTCTTAATTCAGAGAGACATTAACTATCAAGAAATGTCAGCCATGGGAATCATCATTACTATTCTAAACCACAAATATACAAAAATATAAAGAATAATTATATTTTCTTAGCTCTTGGCAAAAACCATGTTCCCAATTTGTAGATCATGTGAAAGGACTTACACAGTTACATGTTTCTAGTGCTGTCACAATATTTCCCCCGACTTCTAACTTTCTCACTAGCTCAAAGGTCATATTAACCATATTCATGTTGAAGAGCCAACTAAATGCTGTAGTACCTAGAAGAACAGTAACCACGGAAAAAATTACTGAAAACATACTCTTTTAGTTGATAGTCTCCATCTATTTATTAACATAGAAGTTGGAAGCTTCCTAAATTTTAAATAGACCTTTGGATTATACATGCTATCACTACAAGTGAGTTTGATAAATAAAATAATAAAAAAACCCCAACATACCAATCCAGACAGGCTCCCATGTAGAGCAGGAATCATAAGTCATCTTGAGCTGTTCTGTTCAGCAAAGTAGTCCCTTTCCAAATAACCTGTCAAAAAAAAAAAAAAAAAATTAAAAACCAAGTTGGTGACATATTTACACTCAAGGCAGGACAAGACCAGAATTGCAGAAGTTTTTCCTGCAATAAAACTTTATTTTTATTGGGAGAGGTAGAATGCGCTGTGTCTCCTGACAAAAGACAGATCACACCCCCCTTTCTTGCAGAAGGTATAGACCTTAGGTGGGACTAAGGCATCCAAGTTTCACTAAGCCAAAAAGATCCTCAGCCATCTCACCTCTGGAGCATAAGAATCTCACCATTTAATCCTAACATTTGCCACGACTGGAGTAACATGTTGTTTAGATCTCACTCAGATGCATTTATTTAATTCGTAGACAAGCACACAACAGTTGGCTGCCATAAATCTTACTGTATCTGTCAAAACACATGCTTAGCCTTAAAACATTAGGATCCTGATCCTGAGGCATTCCCCAAGATAAGAACCATTTCTTTTCTCTACTTAAATGTTTATATAAAGTATCTTTAAAATCAATTTAGAAAAGCATCCAAAACATTATCATGCACTATAAAGTTCTTCCACTTCAAGCCTCCAAGAAGGAAAAACTAAAATTAATTTTTCAAAGTGAATCTGGAAAATGCTACTAAATTTGACTACCTTACAGACCTTGCTCTTAACTGGGTAAGGTTACTTTGTGTAGTTTTCTCTTGGCAATCAGGGTTAACACTGTTTCCAAACAACATTCCTTTTTTCTTCCCATTATAATTAGTCAGGCTTTTTTCTAAGAACCGAGGTGGAAAGCTCTGTAACTCTTCATGATCCTACAATGAAGTTATGAAAGCAAGGATTCCTGTACTGCAAAGAGCTCTACTTGCGGAATTACAACCTTGATGATATCAGCATTTAGAGCTGGCAGAGCTACTGAATGGGCAGTCCTGACCACTTCCTCATTCACTCATTCATTCCTGAACCCAGCTCCCCAGTTGTGAAGCAGAAGCATCGATCTGGACTAAAGCAGGTCATAACAAGCAAATTTAAAAGCTTTACATTTCTCGCCTGAAGTTGTGAGATGTTGGTGTAGACGTATCAAGCCATAAGATCTAGATTTGGCTTTTATATACTAAGAGGTATTTACATTCAAGATAGTGCTGTGCCATAAGCAAGAATGGTGCAAAATTTGTAATTACTGATGATCTTAAAGGAATTTGCATCTTATTAAGTCTATTTTAATTACCCAAACCAGGAACTGTCACTTCCAAAGAAATAGTGGAACTAAAAATCACAGAGATCTTACACACCATTAAACTTTAAAATTCAGATTACACTAAAGACTTAGCAAAAGGCAATAGAAGGTCTTGAAAATTATGACATGTTTTCAGTATACCATTGATTTTCAAACTTCTGCTATGTACTTTACTGACAGTTCTCTACATGTACTCGCAACTAGTCCACGGCTGGTTTTTAGTAAGCTTTCTTAGCATTTTCTTAAGTCAAAACATGTGCAAAAATAAACTGAAATATTGAAAGCTTCCTTTCTTCACCAAAAAGTCAGTCTATCTGAAGAAGATAATAGGCAAGTAAAAAAGCCTGTTACAAGTCAGAAAGTTTTAACAGAGTTGTCCTAAGGCTATTTTGGCTTTTCAACTAGAGCAACTACTCCAGTTTATTCTCTGACCAGAAGACTGAGTTCTGTTAAGATGTTCCACTGTCATACACCATAAGGTAAAGATGTAAAGGCTCCTTGTACTACATCACTCTAGCCTCTGTTGTAGTGTCCCAGTACACCAGACACACTATTGCACTACTTTCTGCTAAAAACAGGGAAAGATGGATTTTCTTACTAGTCACAGTTCTGACAACAGCCATTAGCACATTACCTTCTACCAAAATGCAAGGCTTTATAAAATTCATCTGTAAAAATGGAAATCCCATCATCAACAGCATTCTACATTGATGGAATTTATTAAGCTTTCTCTTTCACAAAAATATACCTGTTTTTTGAAACAAAATTGATTTTAACAAAAAGTCATCTTTTTATGAAATGATGCAGGGATGCTAATGGAAAAGTGATTAGGATGACTGAATTTGTACTCTTTTCACACAGTGCGCTGCCCACAATAGGTTCCTGTGGTTTGGTTTAGTTCCCAAAGCAAAGCGATCAGCCCTGATTCAGTTTTTCCCACAAGGATTCAGCTCATGTTACAGCCAAATTCTGCTGCTGCCCAAGAGTCTTGCCACTGTAATACAGATGTTATGGATCTTACTTCTTGGCACTTGGTTCACGGAGAAGAGGTGCTGCTAGCAAGTTAAATGAGGTGACTACTTGCAGAATCCTGCTCTGAAAGTACATAAAGGCTGCAAGGGTAAGATTTAGCTGAGAACTAAGCATAAATTCAGTTTATATGCATATTTGTTGCTGTATTATACACTTTTCTTATGCGTGCATGTATATACACACACATGCATGTGTATGTATGTGGATGTATATGTGCATGTGTGCATATATTTTCGATAGTAGCATCTCTCTTCAGCCAAAACCAAACATGAAATGCTTAATGCAACAAAATCATCCAAGTTTGTGTTCCTTTGATTTTTTTCCCCAGAGTTAAATTGTACTTCGTTATTAATCTAAATTAGTCTATTAAAAATCAGCTACATATTATAATAGCAACTTATTTTCCATAACACAGAAACAGAGACTAAATAAACTCACTACTTCTTAGTAGTTATCGCTGTTATATAATTGTTGTAATAACTTCAGAATTATTTTTGTCTCATGCCAGCCAACTAGAATAACAGTTTCAAGATAGCAATTGTTTCTGAGAAACAATTCTAGTTAGAAATCTATTCATACCAAACATTAAAAGAGACAGTTAAAATGAGAGTTCCCATTTGGACAACTCTCTGGGTGAGATTACATATCACAAAAGTTCAGACCCAATGCACTACTAGCATGAGCAATTTCTGTACAGACATGACAGGCAGGGCTTAGGACACCCATCACAAACAGATTAAAAAATTGACTAAATTTACAAACCAAAATATTAAAATGAGTCAATCTGGCAATTTTGAAAGCACCTTACCTTACCAGGAAGAAGTCACCCATTAACTGATGTTGTCTTCCACTTTGGTAGATCAAGACCATATTTCCCCACTTAACTGAAAGCTGTTTAAGTATGCTTAATTAAATCCTTTTGAAAAATACATCAAAGTGTTTCTTCAGTTACAGAGAAGTTTATTTGGTCTCAAATTCAATATTAAACTTATCTTGTGAAAATACTGTATGGAATTTATCATATTGCATGCAGGATAACTCTAAATAGAATAATAAATAAACAATTTCTAATTCAGCTGCAACTACTCAGCAACTGTTGAAAAATTCAGACCAAGATTTGTATCAATTTTTTGTAACACAAACAGACAAAAGTTAATAACAACTCAAAGTTATGGTCAAGATTTATAGGAAAGCAAGTGTAATGACATTCACCATACAGATCAGAAAAATGAAACTCTTGCCTTCATACTCTCTATAAATCTCTTTATAAACCCCAAAGTGTTAAAATTAACATTATTGAGTACTATACACCAAAAAGAACACATATGAAATCAGAAGAGATGTATTTCTAAGGAGAAAAAAAAGAAAGAAAGAAAAAAAAGAAGTATTTTAAACTACTGGGGAAGTTTTGCAGGTCAATTTAAAGCATTCAGCATGAGGATACTACAGAAGGTACCATGACTGTCAATAAAAATATAATTTTTCTGCCTTTCTTTGGGACTGATTTAAAGTTAAGTATTTTTTTCTTATCTTCTGATTATTTTCTCTTTATTTCTAGCAAAACCACTTTCCTACTTCAGATGTGATAGCCAAGCTTCTGGTAGCAGCTCCTTTACACTCACATAGCTGCTGAAAAGAAATTCTAGAGAACTTTTTGCCTATCAAATCATTAATGTTTTTTCCACTGAAAATCTTGTTGAATATAACATATTTCTAAAAAAATCTCTGCAATAAAAGCCAAAACTGTTTGTTCATACATCATTATTTTGTTTATACAAAAAAGATTCACTTTAATAAGACTTGTTCCAGCACACCTGGCTACAGTACAGTATACATTTACTTTAGTTCCCTCAAAATACTTCTCATCCAAGTTCAACCAACAGTCAAAGAGCCACAATCCCCCAGAACATTTTCATCAGGCTTGCTGTCTTCTTCCTACTATCCCTTTCCTATGGTCACATTGCAGCAACAGATAATCTGACCTACAGCATCCTCTTTGTTGCCAGTTCTCATGGGTGCTACAGCTCCTTCCACCACACAACAGGCACATGATTTGTGAGAAGATGAGAAAGACTTTCAGGAAAGATGCAAAGCATCCTTCAGGGAGCAAACAGCCACCACAACAATTAAACTGGCTCAATCCTGAAGGGGCAATTGCTGTGACAGCTGTAGTCTGCTCTTTGCTACTGTTTCCAGTGATAAGACAACGGCAGATCCCAGTCTATATGTAGATTGACAGTACTCACATCAATCCATTAAATCCAGCTGTATGACAAACGTGGAGGCAAAAGTTACGGCGCACTTAATGCCATCTCCACAATGTGTAGCCTACCTGGCTTGAAAAGACCAGGAACAGTTCTCTCCACTGTACTCTAAATAGCAGTTTAAACACTGCATGCTGAAGAGGTTTAACACTGCTGGAACAATGACTCATTTTCCAGAATGTGTTTTACCGAAAAATAGTTTCATTTCAATTCAGAAAACATAGAATGGCAATTCTACCAACCACCAATATATACTTTAAATTCTTCCCTGGCCTTCCATTTCATATTTAGTTCACAAACTGTATTTGCTTGGCATGTTCTTATCATTTTCAATCTTACAAAGACTGTTCCAGATTTCCTTTTTGTTACAGAAGTAGCTAAGGCAAATTTCTGAAGCTTTCCAGACTCAGACATTGCCTGTTCTCCTCCCAGCCCACTTTTATTCCTTTTCTTCTTAAGCTAACATAGCCTGTGGAACTCATGCATATTCACTCCACGTCAGTCTCATTTCAAGTAGATATGCATGTATGCCTGAATAAAGTCCTAACCATTTGCCTGTATGTTTGAATTTACTCCCTTGTATGCATGGGATACATCTCCAAAACAGACTCTCACATTAGCTTTTTGTGTTGCCCTTCACTATCCATCCATCTGCTATCATCAGGTTTTTTTGGAAGTGCGTGCAACTCTATATCCTTTCTAAATACAGTCTAGTCATTCCTTTTATCTTAAACCACAACTCACACAATGCTGAGAACATGGATACCATTACTTTCTCTAGCATTTCAGTTTCCAAGGCCATCAAGCTTCAAAGAAGGGACTTCAACTGCAGGAATACAAAGCACTTGAAAGTAAAGCAAGCAATGTGAAATAGGCACATTACTTGACCTTTTACACTGGAGACCTTGGTAAGCTGGAAGGGGAGGATCCACATCCTACTTATATGCTTTTACAAGGTTGAGGTCTGCAGGTATTTCAGGTTATTCAGAACTCTTCCTGCCTTCTCCTTGTCCAGTCAGCCCATCTTATCAACAGCAGCAGTTGCTGCCTGTCCTCTGCTCAGCTTAGTTAAGTCTTTATCCCTATAGCATCATGCTCAGCTAGAATGGCTCAGCTATGCTTGCCCTCCTGTGTGTGTGGGGGGGGGCATGGGGGGGGAAGGGAGTGGTAAGAAAGAGAAAAAAACCTGCTCTATCAGTCAATAACCCTGGTTTGGAAACCTGATACATTTTCAGCAAAAGCATTAAAAAAAGAGACAAGATCTCTTCTTTGGCAGAGCAACTATCAAAAACACAGTTCAAATCTACTTGCTCTGAGCAACTTCATATATGTAAATCAAATAGGTATAACCTATGTTAAGCAGCTTATACATGAAGTTCAAAATCCATAACTTTACCAGGTCTGCAGAAGCTCTATTCTTTCCCATGTACTTTGAAGAATCTCAGCTGCCTTCCTAGCCCATTTTTCAGTAGGATCATACTGCTGCCAGGTCTCTGTTACAAGGTTATCTATGCACTGAACAGTAGTTTTAATGATTATTTTAGGATTTATTTTACTGTACAGCTTTTGTCCATTTTCTAATTTTAACTGCAGATTTTTGTTCAGTGAGCCACACATCAGGTGGTATGAGTGGGAAGTTAAGGTATCCTTTGTAAATACTAACAAAGCAATGAAAATTAACAAACCATAAAATACAGGAAATTAACTTCTCACCGCATCATCAATTTATCTACCCACCTAAATGAGTTTAAAATACCAGCTTCAAGCAGTCTGATGTTCTAGGGACACTCAGCTGCCACTTCATTTATAGTCTGTTTCCTTAGCAACACTATAATCCATCTGGCTGCAGAAAGCTAAATTCCCAAACCATATCCTCCCATACACCGGAAATAGGCTCAGAAACATTTATATTTTAAACGGCATACAGTCATCCTGATTAGTGAGCATATAAATCAATCTAGAAAGGCAATAATGTTCTTAACACACACACACACACACTCACAAGCTCTCCCTGCTCCAGCTTGAATAAACGATTCACATACCAAGAATGGCACAGTCTTTCAACTTCTAGGTGTTACAATAGAATCTCTTTCCTGCTGCTGCAGTCCTAAGCAAAGCTGCTGAAGACCCAGGTCCTGGCTCTGAGAGGGAGAGATCTTGTATATCATCTTCCACTCAGAATTTCAGAACGAAATAATTTCTCTCATCTTTGTTCCACTATGCCCAGCTGAAGAAGCCTTCAGAACTGCACAAGGTCAATCTGTTCTCTTCACACTTTTTTGAGAGAAGTAATCTGAAAAACCTGGGATGCAATGCTATCAATGGCAGCAAAAAAAAAAAAAAAAAAACCCGCAACCAAAACTGATAAAAGTTAATCACATTACAAAGTAGAGCCACTTGTCTTAAAAATACTCAATTCTTCAGGTTTTTGCATCTAAAATTATAAACATCCTCTGTACAAACTAAAATAAAAATCCAGTCCCCAACAGCAACATTTACACTTAACATTATTAAGAGCATAAAAATTGCAAATTCAAAATATTCAGGAAAGCCAATTCAGAGATTAGGGGATAACTAGCAATTCCCTTATACTGTAGCCAAGCTAAAACGAAACTGGAGAGCATCAGGCCTTCTAGCACCAGCACAAATGAATACAACTTAAAATCGCTGAATGCATCTTAACTGTACACTGTTTTGCATGAATTGGGCAACTCTAACCTGGCAAAAGGAAATTCAGTTCTTACCTAACAGGCATATTAATCAGTTACAAAGAGCAGAACAATCTCCTCATTGCCTACATAGCAAAGACCCATAACCAGCAAGCCAGTCTTTAATCCACAGAATGGTTTTACCATACAGTGAACCATCTCAGTTATAAACCTGCATAGCTTTGCCTAACAGCAGTGGCATACAGACCATATTGCCTGACCTGCTGACAGCATCTGAAGAAGGATTTGAGCTTTCACAAATCAGTAGCCTCCTCAGGTGAGGTACCGAGCAGTGTTTCTCACAGCTATTCATTGGCTGGCATTCCTCTAGGAAATACTACAGTAGCACTTGCTCTAGACACCTGATGCTTCCCCTAAACAAGTCCCACGTGACTGTTGACTACAACCACCAGTTTTCAGATTCTCTGGTGGTGGTTAGTTCCAAGAAAGAAGCAGGCTGACTGTATCAGCAAGAAGCAATGACAGTCCTTCATGTCTTTTCTCCCAGGTGAGGGAAGAAAAGGGTCAAATTTCTTTGGTATTCACAAATACTAGTCTAAAATCATTTATATGTTTAATCATATATATGTTATATGAGTGACCACACCAATTTCTCAGGTAACAGGCTGTTAATCAACTGATACATACAGCTGACTACATATATTTTGGAAAACATTTTCAAAGAATGAGTTTTATCTTTTTCACGATGTTGACAACAGCTCTTTGAAATACCTGGAACGCAGTAGCATTTAGACTGGCTGGGTAGTGAACTGTGCACGCCTTTTGGCAACATCTGGCAACTTTGGTAAGTGCTCATCAATTTGAAGCCCCAACTTAAGACCTTAAAGAAGTCTGTTTCCTTATTAGTATCTGTTTTCCTCACACACACACACATTTTCGTCCTACTAGGGCTTCAAAAACACAGCTTTAAGGTAATAAAATAAGCTTACTCAGCAGTCAGATGGAACATGCATTTCAGAAAAGCAAATTCATTTGAAATGTTTCAGATATCTACTTTAATTATCTTGTTTCTTAACAGTACTGTGTATGAACTCCACACCTCTATGTATCTGTATCAATCCGCATACATTTGTGCTGCCTGAACAACTGACTCAGTTGTATGCTTCTATGTAAGAGCTGCATAATGCTTAACAGGTCCATTGCACAGTTCTGTAGCTTCAGAAAACTACAGAAATTACCCCATCAACAGCTGACACTAGCCTACCCCAGGAGTGATTCACCAGGCCCTCCATTCCTGGAGTCAGGATGCTGCGATCCTCAGTGTGCGCTGGAGATTGCCAGGAGCCAATGAAACAGCATAACAGAAACAAGATATCCATCTTCCTCATTGTTTTAGAAGTGCAAAATCTTGGACAACCACCAAAGTGACTGGTCAGTCCCTAAGCCAATGCCTAATTCATATTCATTTATACTGGCATCAAGAAATGAAGAATGCAATTTATTATTCAAATAGCTGCATACCCAGAAACAGATACAGACTTTGAAAACAGTGGAAAATCAGAGTGAATATACAGGGACTATTAACGTTTCCAGCCTTGCTGATAACTCAAAGCATATCACCTTATTGCCAGTGTACAGTGGAGATGCTTTTTCAAGTCTATCATTTGCGGTGGCCTTGCATTTAATGCAGTTCATTTGGATCTACCAGTTTAACAGCAGAAGTGCTCCTACCTGAGATTTTATGCTTTGATTTGTTATTTCCAGAAAAGATGAACGCAATCAGAAGTCACCTTCTTATTAAAATTAAGGGCATGGGGATGGAAAAGACTCCTAACTTCAGTCAGCAAATGCACTCAGCCCTGTCCCTATCCTCATAATAAATGCAATGGAAATTTCTTATGACAGAAGCAGATGTCCTGATACCAGCAAAGCATAGTACAACCTCTCCCTGTTATAAATACTCTGAACATGTCTTTATGAGTCAGTATTAAATACTGCCAAATTTCTTTCAAATGTCACCTCCTTATCATAAATGACACACTTGGAGCCTAAGCAGACATGCTGAATGAATTCAATAGTGTGAAAGATGGAATTAACTTCTCAGCTCTACCAACTCATGAGCCCTGCAAATCAGAAATAAGGCAAGAGCTGGGAGACTCCACTGCTACTCAGTTGATTTTGCTCAAAATAAAACCCAGATAGTTCCTCTCCAGGCCACACACTAATTTTTTAAGTATTTAATACTTGAGCATATGAAGGTTTGGGGTACCAGGGTGCATGTGTGCACTGTTGAGAGAACTAAGTGCAAACATAACACTCATAGTCCTTCAGACTTTCATGGCATGTCCTTAGCTAGAGGTAGGAAGTTTGGATTTTTGGTTTGGAGATTTTTTATTTTGTTTCTTAAAATCATTTTGGTAATAAGACAAAGCATGAGAAATCCGGATATAAATACAATTTGAAATAATTATCTGCACTTTGGAGTTTATATATGCAAAAGCATATACACATACAGTTAGTGACACAGGAAACAAAATATCACGAATACATTATATGCACATATTTCTAAACATATCCACAAATACCATTTAGAAATATGTATGTCTAAACCATCCACAAATAAGACTACAGAAAAATGTCTAGAGAAAATTCAGAAGTGACAAACTGACAGAAGAGTCTAAATCAAAATGATCAAGTAATAAGAGGCTTGTTGGAGTATTATCTACTGAAAATAAGAATTTAATCAACACATAATATCATGTGTTTTCACATTACTTTGAGTCTTTGACAAAAAAGTCATCTCTATTTTTGACAAGATACCATACTTTCTTTTCTATCATTATACACAATGAACCTTATACAATCATTTGAAAGGGATAATTTTGTGAATTACACTACTGATGCAGAAAACTTGTAGCAATAACCACTTCTAAGTAGTATCAGGTTTTGAAGTTCTAACTAAGACAGCTTTAGAAAGACAGGATTATTATTTCACAAATTGCATTAAAAATACACACATTTTCTCCACTTTGTTGCAAGGTTTTCCCTTTGTGCTCAAAGCAACCCAAACAGAACACTTCTTGTTTGTGAACTTTTTTCTATCACTTTTTTTACCCATTTTCTACCTTTAAAATCAGAAGATAGCTTGCACAAAATAGTGAGGTAACAAAAATAATGTAATGTTCCTGAAGAACTGAGATATTATAGGGATGAACACCACCACAGAAGAAACACGCATTGAAGTTAATTATTAAGCATTCAGAATGGGTTGTAAATAACGCATGTGACCATATATTGAACAATGACAAGAAAATAAAGGACTGCGAAGGTGCTCACTAAGGATTAACCCTGCCTAAATACAGCTGTCCTAAAAGCTGGACAGCAAGGCTAAAAACATCATTGAGACTCTCATGATACAAAGCAGACACTGAGGAAGTAATTCAGCTGTAGGTGGGATAAACCACTTTCTGAACAAGCTTATTTTTTCTCCATTGACTGTGCCTAGAAGGCTACTTGAAACTACCTCAGCATCACCACAGTCCTCTGCAGATTATTTCTAACAGATCCTTGAAAGGTAGCCTATTGTAAGTGGGTTTAAATTTGCTATGCAGGGGTCCATTGACCTAATGAGGTTGAAAAAAACCAAACAACCCCAAACTATGGGACAAGATAGCTGGCTTTCAGAAGCTCGGACTCGAGACGGATCTACCTCCTAAGCCACTGCACATAATGAGGCAGGCACCTGCTGGAAAATACAATGCATGATCACGTGGGAGAAAGAAAGGCGAAATTTCAAACACCTCAGTGGTTTCAAAAAACAAGGCTAGGAAAAGATTTTTATTTTGCCCACATTAAAAAAAATGAATAAAGAAAAAAAATGCAATTCATTGGATCTGATCAGCAAGCTATTGAATAAGATGTACACGACTGGCTTGAAGAGGATTGGTTTTCACTTGTTTGGAAAGTTAAATGTATTCCTGAAAGCGTGTTATTAAGCATCTGAAAAAAAATCTGTTGTTTTTAATGAGCGCGAGAACCAGACTCTTCTTGGAGGTTCACAGCAAAGGACAAGGGACAATGCACACAAGCTACAATATGGTAACTTCAACTAGGCCTCAGGGGAAAAAAAAAAATCATAGTGAGGGTGGTCCAACACTGGAATAGGTTACTCATAGAGGCTGCAGAATCTCCATCCTTGGGGATACTCGGAAAGCAAGTGGACATGATCTGAACAACCTCACCTAACTTTCAGTCTGGCTCAGTGCTGAGCAGAGTAGTGACCTGTGTGACCTCCTGAGGTCTCTTCCATTTCAATTATTCTGTAGTTCTATGTTCCAGCCACAGCCCACTTAGCACATAACAGCGATTATTCCTTCACCACAGCCTATTAAATCTGAGCATTGGATCTGAAAGCCTGTTTCCCCTTTGCTTTCCTGACCTGATCTGCTTGGCCAGCTGACCCGACCCATCCAACTGGAGAGCTGCAAACTAGATCAGGATAAAATATTCTAACTGTCCAAATAAAGTGATTAGCAAGTGAGAATTACATATTAAATCAACCAAGAGAAGGATGTGGAAGAAAAACACAGGAAGCAGCTGGGAACAAGACAGCCCAGAAGAAACAGGTCAGTAAGAGGTCCATAAGAGTAAAACACTGCAGAGAAAACAAAGTAAAGTTACCAAACAGTATTGCCCTGTGGACAACAGAATGGAAACTAAGCCTCAAAGTTTCACAATCCTCTTTAAGCCAGCTGTATTATACTATATAAGAATAATGTGGTAATGTGGTCATTTTGTAATCCATGTATAAAGCATGCTATTTCCCTTCACTGTCAATCCAGGTATGGATCACGACCTAATGCTACAGCTCAGATAGTTACAGCCTGAACTGGCATTCAGAGGTTCTAACTCTGCTAAGGACACAAGAACTGATCGAAGATACCCCAGAAAAAATACTCCTTTTGCTGCCACTTGCTTTAGGGGGTTAAAAAAAAAAAAAAATGCACTTGGAAAATTACACACCCAAAAACTTAAAAAATTAATGCTATTAAGGTTTGAAAGTCAAGCTCTGAAGACTTGAGAAGTAGTGGTTACAGAACTGTAATTAAACACTACGATATAGGCTTTAACTACATGACTAAATACTACTTACCTACACAGAATCCAGCTTCCTTTGGCTGTGCCTTCTTCCAGTGGCAGAAGGCACACTGCTCACCGAGACGAACAACTGTTCAAAACATTGCTTTCTCTACAACTATTCTGTGTGACCATGTCATACTCAATCAACACAATTCAAACCTTGCTTTAATAACTCCAAGGAAGAGAAAGTCAAAGAAGAGATGCAGAAATCATAACCATCCACTAATTTTTGTTGCCCAATTAAGATGCTAAGTGCTCTGAAAAAAATCAGATCCTAGATAGGATAAACCACAGCTCCCAAAGGCTGCATAGTCACCACTTCAGAGCTTTAAATTTCAGAACACTTCTATGCTTTTGTCGTCTTGACAATACTCTTTTAAACACAGCGTGTGTATCATATACATCTAAAGTGAAGTAAATTAGGTTACAGTAATAGAAGAGATTTCTCTAAGTGCAATTCAAACCAGTAGGACTCCTCAGACATTTCAACATGTGCCTAAGTGTAAATACACCTTACTGAATCAGTGTTTTCACATAGAGGCAAGAGAATAGCTCACCTTTTTCCTACAGTATGCATTGAAATGTCTCAATATTAAGATTTGTATTTTATGAGGTTTCATTCAAATGAAACTGACATTTCAAATTTCACTAAAACAAGCTGCCTGTTTGGAAAGTAAACCAAGTCCCACAACATATATAATGTTTAGGTAAGCATCTAAGCATGATCTTCAACTGGAAATGGAGTGACTAAACTATTTTCCTATCTAGTTCAAACTGGACTACTAGTTAGGTTAGCAAATACAGAGGAAAAAAATACACACCATTCTATTAAAGTACTTTATATGTCTATGAGAGGCAGTGTGACCTGAGTGATCAATTTCCAATCTGAGATTCCAGGATTCCTTAGATAAACAGTTACACTTCCTGTTTCCTTGCTTTCCTCATTTGTGACAATTAAGACAGACATCCTTTAGAATTGCTTTGAAATTTATTTATGAGACTATGGTGTGAGATTAACTACACATAACAATATTCAAGAAGCAGGCATAGTGTAAAATACAATGCACACACGTAGTTCCATTACTGAACCAAACAACGCGATGCTGCAAAAACGTGAACCAAAACACACACAGAAACGCTATGAACAAAGCCTATGTAACTTCATAACTTCAGTGACAGAAGATGACTGCAAGCATGGTGAGAGTCCAAAATGATTTTAACAGTCCAGTAATCTCTCCAGGCACCTGGAAGTAAATATTCTTCTAAGCACAAAAAACAACCCCAAAAAAAACAACAAGCAAAAAACAAAACAACAAAACTTGCTCTGTCCAACTAGCTACTTGTATCAAAGTAAGGAGGAAAGTAGCAAAACAGCATGAGAATGCAGGCCATAGACATGTTCTCATCCAGCCATAAGGATTGCTTACGGACACGCATTGCTCTGGGAGTACAATCCTGGATAAGCAGAACAAGCCTTTCCCTCATCTGTTTACCCCTCCCTTATGGGCAAGTGGGAAACCTACCAAGGCTTCACTTACTCCCTCTTCATCCACCTGCACAAGTGGAGAAGAAAGCAGCCCTGACAGTTCTAAGCAGCCAACTATGAAAAGCAGCATTTTATAGTGCCAGAGATCCTCAATGCAGGGAAATTAGATCACTATGATTGAGCACAGAGTTAAGAGAGGCTACTTACAGCATTACTGATACTCTATGCCCACGCTAGTAAATCAAGCAATGCCAGGAACCATTCCTGAGAAATGGAACTCAGTCATGCAGACTGCTGAACTGATAGGCAAGGCATCCATCTAACCCAGGCCAGCTACAGTTCTCCTATGTTATACTGGGGCATGATTTTGGATTTAACACTAGCCAGGAGCCAGTCCCAACCAGTAGCTTGTAGTCAGCTATCCTGTTCTGGAAGGCAGGAAAGTTTAGCAGCTAAAACAAGTGCTAATCTGTGCCAGCTGCCTTTAGGATAAGAAAACAGTATTGGGTACATTTAATTAACTGGTAGAGAAGTAGTCATAGCCTCTCCAGGCTTCTTAGAGGAAGACTTTAAAAGTGTCACATGCGATGAAGCATACAAGCAGAGCCTGCTCAGCACCATCTGACAAAAGTCATCTACACATTGTAGTATACAAGGAGAAAACTAGAAATTAGCAGAGCTCATCTTCTCTTCTTCCCGTTTCCTCTGAGCAGGCAGACCTTTCGTATCATCTACTAACAGCCACAAGTCCAGTTTAAAAACACAGTTCTATACATTTAGCATATGCTCTTACAGGAATGCTACTCTAATAAAGGAGTCCACAAAATCACGTAAGAAGCTGGGTTTCTGAGGGCTGATCATCATCACAGTAAATATTTCAAATAGAAGTTATTTAGAAACGATTATTCTTCTAATTACTAGTCATCACCAAATCTGCTTCTGTAGACTAAACATAATTACTAGTGAATCTATTATGCTATCCTGGAAACATAGCTCCAGCAATGTTGGCAAGTACATTTTTCACAATAGAGAACTGTGCAAAAACAACAGTAAAAACACACTGGTCAACTATCAATACACACCTATTCTGTGTTATCAACACTTTTTGAACTCTCTTTACAATTTCAGATATCTAGAACTGGTCTGTTTAAAACTGCCCCTTTCATAATAGGATGCCTCTGCTGCTTTTGCTCTAATGACAGAATGCATAAGATGTCCACAGAAAATCCGCTGTGCAAAACCCATTTGCCACTACTTAAGCATTCATGTTTTCAGTGAGAATAAACAATTTTGTTTAACAACCCTCATGGACATGGATCTAACTTGCCAGCTATACCTAACTGTGACTGTTCAAAATATGCATATTACCTGTATCCTTATGCAAATCTGCCGTTTTCTTGGAAAAGTGTTTTTACTCATTTACAAGGAAAACTTTATGGTATGTTTTGTTATATATTAGGCTGCACTGAATCATCTGATTGTAAAAAATCAAATATGATGTAAACTGTGTGGAACACCCAAATAAAAATTACACACTTGCTTAAGTAGCTGAAGAACAACTGGTATTTTTGAAGCGAGACAATTCCCTTTGCTCAGGAGCGACTCCCCACATGAAGGGCAACACGCACACCACACCAGACACCGGCGGGTTATCCCCGATCAAGTTTTGCACGACCAGGAGTCCGAGGAGAAGGTGACAGAGCCG
>NW_009914010.1:0-22999 GCF_000696875.1 Nestor notabilis
ATAAAAATAAATACAAATATTGTATTTTATTATATTACTTCTTGAGGCCAACATGTAGGGCAGTGCATAATTGCATGCATAAAGCCAGACTGTTAGTGCCTTTTACTTATGCTGTAAGACATAAGGTAGAGAGAAAAGGAGGGAACAAACTCATCTGCAGAGCTGGTGGTTAAGTTTGCCTCACGCATCCTGTCTGCTTAGTGACCAGCTGAGTCTGGAGGATGTTTCATTTAACCTTTGGTAAATGGTTTCCTGTGGTCACCAGATGTAACGTACGCAGTACTATAACCGAAGGCTTTTGTGAGAGCCTTCTGAAGATACAGTTCCCTTTTCTTCTTATAGACCATATAATGTTAAGTGATGATTAAAAATCTCTAGTAATACAAGAATTTCAAAGTCTTACATTGTCAGCTCAGCCACATAATTGCTTTTTCATAGAGCATCTCAGATGTGCAGTTCTCAGAGACCTTGGGACTGACTGTTATCATCTGCCAGCGACAAGTTCTTTCATTAATTCTGCTGTCTAAAGTGGTTTCCCTTTGGCTGTGGTGGCTGCTGGTTATTTGACATCCTCAGACAAGCAGGCTGTAGGAAGTGCTCTGACCCACCTCCATCCTGGAACTCTGACAGACCTGAGCAGCGGGTTCGAGTCTGGCTGGAGAGCCTCCCCCAGCTTGGGGCTGCCTAGGGGACACCTCAGCTGTCCGTGTTAAATGCTTTCCAGTCAGAGATACATGCTGCCTCCTGGGAGGCTCTGGCAGTTTCCAGACTTTCTGATTATACTGAGTTCAAAGTTTTGGTTTGTGCATCTTTTTAGATGTCTGCCATGCCCTCTGACCCTGGCTTTGATTGCCAGCCATGCAGGCTTTCTTCTTGTCAGTGTTCCATTGAGTAAAGCATAAAATGATGACAACCTGGTGTTTTTTCATACTACTCCGTAATTTTAATGGCTAAATATAGATGAAGGTCGGACTTTGCTTGTTTTGTAATAGCCTTTTTATTATTTTGGCATCATTTTCCACCAGTGTATTAGGTTGCCATTTGTATAGTCTGTTAGCTGTTGTAGATGTAACTTGCTGCTTACTGCATACAATATCTGAATTATAATCAATCAGTAAAATGTAACCTGAATTTCTGTACAACCCCACTGGCTTGGCATACCCGTACTGAAGTTGCCACACTATCTAATGCTCAATCTAGCACACCAAAATCCCTTCCCATTTACATTAGGTTTCACTCCCAGGTATTATGTGGTTTTTCATAATACTCATTTCCTTTCAGGCTCTTAAAATTCCTACTTAACACCCCAGAGTGATTTCTAAGTGATTCCAGAACTTTTCTGCATAAGCATCTTTTTGGTATAATGAGGAAGAAAATGTTGACAACATAAAACGGTAATGAGGGCTGCAAAACCCACACCAAGCTGAGCTGAATCCAAAAATAGGTGTGGGTAGGCTTCAGGCCCTGCTTTAGAGTATCAGTCGCACGTTTTTCAGAAGAGAGATTCTAATGTGACCCCCATTTTGTTGGTTTTGTTAGCACAATGCAGGTATTAATAACTTGTTGCTTGGATGTTTGCATCAGTTTGAGCCAAGTGAGATATTTAAAAGTGCAGATAGCGCTGTAATACGAAGTTAAATAGTCCTCCACATGTCTTCTCGGAAGGGGGGAAGTAAGCTAAGCAATTTTGAAGATACACCAATGTTACACAGTATGAAAAATATTTACTAAGTAAGTGATTTCAGTGAGTTTGAATGGATAACTTTCCCTCGTTTCTCAACTTGGAGGAAGTCAGCCAGATTTTGGAAGATGAGAGAGCTTCCAGTGAAAAGTTACTGACAGCTTAATAGAGAGAATAGATCAGTGGTTGCAACACTCGCAAGAGCAAAAGTGCTTGCATTTGTTATTCTGATAATAGAAGCAGTATTGTCAAAAATACCGATGGTGGGAAAGTGCCTGTGAGTGCTATCAATAGGAAATTTTTCTGAAGAATTACAAGCTTTGGCTGGTGCCTAGAGTGGATTAACTTCCTTTTCATTGGGCACCGTTGTTCAATACAGCTTTCAGCATTCATAGTTCAACACTCACAAAAATTCAGAATTTTTCTTAGGGACAGTGAAAACGGTCATATTCTAGCTTTCACAGAACAGCACTCATAGCTGTCTAATTTAGTTCACGAGCACTTTTCTGTTTTAAAGTCACCATTTTTCCTTCACCTTCCTGAGGCTTTCCTTGAGGCGTACACCTGACTTTTATCATACTATGGGGAAAAAAAAAATTTACTGGAGTTATCATTTGTAAAGGTTTAAGAGGAGGACATGCCTTGTGGCTCAGTGACCAGAGTGGTATTCAAGCATCAGATGCGGGACTGCCAGCAGGCCACAGGGATGAGTTTTGAAACAATACAAAAGTAACGTTCAAAACGTAAAATGTTCCCACTCTTACTGCGTAGAAAAACCATCCTGAAGAAATAGATGTCATTCTACACTACATATACAGTTAAGTGCTGGTAGATGAGAGTAATGTCAGAAAGAAGAGTTCTAAGTAACTTGTATATATGCAGTATTTATGTTTTCAGTGAGGGGGAACAACCCCCTGTGCTTGTTTGGGACTCTGTGATGTGACAAGTCAGTCAAAAATTGCATCTTCTATTCTGCTAAAAGTGTGCTGTGGTTTATCAAACTAGAAGAACACAGGATTTTACACTAAGATGCCAAGTTGTGATACTGGCTGCTTTTTCTGAAGACTGGGAATAGCCTGTGGATGTGGCAGCATCTGCAGGCCCAGGGCTGCTCTCAGTGGCCCTGCTGAGCAGCACTGGTGCCCTGCCCTTCAGAAAATGGGAGCCTTATTACATGACACCAATTGCTCTTTCCTCAAGTTTTTATATGAACAGCATCCGATGTTTTGTTTTATTTATTGCTCTGAGTGTAGGGAGGACTGGTCTTGGTAAGACGAAGAAGAGCTCATGAAGCACTGGCTCTTTACTCCTTACTCCACGTAAGTCAGTAACTTGGAAATCCCTTTGGAAAGATTACTATCTTAATTAAGCATTGGTGGATTAAACATAAAAAATAATGGTGGGACACAGTGAAGGCTCTGCTTGTTGTTTTATTGCCATATCATCCGTGCAGCTCATACTGCAAATAAAGCAGAGCTTCAGCAGAGAGGTCTCTGTTTTTGGAGCCATTTCCAACGCAGTGGGTAGTCCATGCTTGACTATATAGGATTCCTCACATAGATGCAAAATAAATCCTAAATAGTAATCACAAGTATATATGGAATAATGTCCTGTGACTAGTAGTAAAAAAGGAAATCCACAATGAATTGGTATGCTAGCATTACTTGGTTTATTGGAAACACTCATTAACACAGGAATGCTTGTAAAATAACTAAAAGATACAAGAAACAGGAATATAGTTCACTGGTATTCATATAGTTGAAATATAACTATTATGGACTTCTGGATAGAAAACAGATAGGTGTTACTTTTGTATACAAAGCTTTAGAGGATGCTGTGAAAAGCATTCACATGTCTTTCCATGTTTTGTGACAATTTTCATGTTAGAGCCGGATGTCTTCAGTGGTACAGAAACTGCAGTGCATTGATTATGAACTATTCTAAGCACAGTACTTTTGTCTGGATTTGAAATCCAAATATATCACAGCAGAAAGCTCTTGGTAAATGCAATGTTTCCACAGTAATATAGCTGTGTGGAGGAATTATGTTTTGGTAATGCATTTTGAATGAAAGTGTTAAAAGTTGAGCTGCCTAAATTCATGGTGGTCCTGTTGTTAGAAGAGTTGAGCACTTGAGGTGACAGATTTCTGTGGCACATTTGAATACCCTGCTGTAAGTGTTCAGTAGCATTTAAGCAATGTGTATATAGTATGTATATTATGTCAAAAGGCAGCTTTTCCTACCAGTAATTGGCACACACAGCTAGCTCCTCTGTTGCAGGAAATGGTGGATTAGTATGGCATAGATCAGCAATGCAGGTCCTGTGTGGAAATTTTCTCCTGTTTGTTGTTTTTTCCTGTTGTGACCCTCTGGCTGACAAAACCCCTACAGTGACATGCCAAGGGCTGCCTGAGTGCCTGCTGCCTCAGGAGAGCTGGTATGGTCATTCTTCCAGTTGAATACATGGCTAAATTTCCTGAACCATCAAGCTACTGTGTCTGCCTGATAAGGTGTCTGGAAGCTGCAAGCCCTTGTTTAAAGGCTGCTGGCTTGCTGTAGGAATGAACTGTCTAGGGCTGATTGTTCCTGTGTAACTGAGTGTTACTGCCAACTTAACCCATCTCTCGTTCTTGAATTAGATTTCTAGCACACTGGTGCTGTTATGTCGTTGACATGCAGGTGGTGTAAAGCAATCAAAAAAGCCAGATGACAAGTCAGATGACTTTTGTAATGGACACAGGGTAACAGACATGTCTTGTTGAAATTTCAGCTTTATCAGCTTTCTGTGTTTCAGGGCGTATCAATCCTGTTCTTTAGACATGTGTATTACTTAAGCATTTCCTAAGCAGTTTTCTTTAGACACAGCATCTCTCTCTTCTATGGGACATTCCAGCATTTACAGAGTATGTTTCCTTCCTGTTGCAACATCCCGGAGTTGTTTCTTCAGGGACAGATTGAGTTTTTGCAAATCAAAAATTATTCAGTACTGCAGAAAAATCGCTGAAACTGCCATCACACAGTACTTCTGGCTGCACACACCACATTCTGTTCATTTCTTTCACCTTCCAAAACCTATTTGGAAGGCACCCTAGGAGTGCTTTAAAAATGTTAACACGTTGTCAGTCAGTATGTTGTCAGAACTGTTCATTTGTCCTTTCTTGCTTACTTGGAGCTTAGAAATGATTAAAAAATGGAGCTGTTCCAGAAGCTTGTAAATACTGGCAGGTTTTTCACTGCTCCCTGTTCCCAGTGGGTTTGGCCAAGCTTAAGAGGAGCTATCAGATACTTAGGTAGTTCACGTACACAGTGGACCTTTCTGCTGGTTTTCTAATTGATTTCATGCTAGAACAGATCTTGCACACTGTTTGGAGTGCAGTTCTATGTGCTAGGTACAGTATTTTTGTGGAGACAGTGCTTAGTCTGAGCCCTCAGATGCTAACAGAGTGCCAGGTCTGTCCCGGTCTGGCAGCACTGGCTGCATAGCTGCTGGCTGCCTTTCCTTTCTACCTGACTCCTCCAACCCACTTCAAACTCTTCCACTACAGCTGATGTATAACAAGCCCCGGGGGAGCCCAGCTCCAAAGTACCTGCCCGTGCTTCTGGGTGCTGCAAAGCTTACGTGTTCTTAGGGTGAATTGTCTGCATGTACAGACAGTAGTGTCTTTTCAGGGCTGAGACATGCAACTAGCTGTATGAATTTAAGATGAGCACCTTTCCTTTGTGTGGGAAAAACAGACAAGACCTGCTTACCTTTGCAAAAAACAGTTAGGAGAACAAGGCTGAAAGGTATGAAAATACTTTTAGCAGAAAATAATATTACTGAATATCTTGCAAGGGGCATTAATGTGCTGCAAAGTCAGCATGTATGACGAACTAAAAAGGGGTAGTGTACTTTAGGAAGCTCCAAGGTAACTGTTGAGGCAGCACTGGCCACTGTAGAAGAAGAAACAACTTTCTTTAAACAGTTCTTTTTAGTATTGGAGATTGTGTGTTTTCCAGGAGAATCTATGCAATGTTCTTGTCACAAAAACTATGGAAGAAGCTCTGGAAAAACTAACAGAATGGATCATTCTCGCATTAAGTATGTTCTTCCACTCCAAAGCTCTTAAATTTGACATTTGAAGGAACATTCCAGAGTGGTTGTTGAAGAACAAATGTGATCTTCAGCAGGGTGCCAGTCAGCCTCTGCGGGACATTCTCTGTAAGGAAGAAGTTTAATTCATCATGCACCACCTATACTTTCCAACCCACAGCACTCTTCTGAGAGCAGGGCTGAGCTCACAAGTTGGACGTACTATAAGGGACTGTGAGTGCTTTATTTGTTGTTACCAAAGGAAAATAAGTGGTTCAGATGGCCTTGCTTTGCCCACAAGGTTGCATTAGATGACCTTCAGAGGTCCCTCCTGATCTAAAATACTTTACTCTGTGTGCAGCAGGGATTACTGTGTTCTGCTTCCAGAGGTTGAAAAGAAAGATAACAGTGCTGAGATACAGTCCGTCCTCTTGCCTCTGCTACATGCAGATGCACACACAGGTGGGGCAGAACTGCACAGCCCAAATGTTCTGTAACTGTTAAAACAATTTCCTATGCCAAAATAATTTGAAAGTATGGATTCAGGTATTAAAAATAGTAGTTCTACTGCCCTGTTTGTCTTTTCCCCCACAAAATGGAAACCTGAAAATGTGTGTTATTTTTTCAGAGAAACTTCAAGGATTTATTTTCTTTCTGCTGGATTTTAAATTTAGTCATCAATTTACTCAACCAGAACAGCAGAAGATAAGGAAATTAATGTGAAAGGACAGTCCAAACCATCTCACCCTTCTTCCAAGGCCTGTTTTCATGTAATGACTCTTGTGCTATAAACACTCTGTATGTTCCAACTTGGGTTGTCAGAGCTCCTCACTGTCTGTGTGCTGGAGACGTTGAAGCAGATGGTAATGGAGCTGTGCCATGTATAAGGTTTGCACATGCAAGTTTCTAAACAGAGACAAATTGGCTGAAAACGGGAGTACATGTTAACTGTGAAGGCTTGAATGGAGCCATATCAGAACTTTTCAGGTGTTTGCAGAAAATACTACTCTTACTCTCAGTCTGAGAGTCCAGAAGAATCTCAGAACACCTGTGAAACCCCACGATCAGGATCAGGAGCTCAGTACAAGGCGAAATTATGTCTTGATCCTAAACTCGCTCATTGCTGCGAGTTGGTATTATCTATCAAATGGCTCTTAAACATTCTTAAGGATATGAAAGCTAATAGGAACAACTTCTTTGAAATAAAATCACTCTGTGTTTGTTTTCACCCTTAGAGAACAGTTTGCTCTGAAGTGAGAAGCAAGAGTTATAATTTTTTTATGTTTAATCTTCTTATATGATGGATTAAGTTTCTTAAGAATCTGGTGAAGGATCTCAATTAAAGTGTTTCGAAAATGCATGTGCACTTTATTTCTGAATTACATTGTTACTGTTAAAAACACCCCAAGCCACCAAACAGGCATGTGAGACGTGGGTTTCCTCTACAAAAGCATTGTTGACCCATACCTGTGATGCCTATGTGTGACCAGCTGGCAGCGCTTATTTCTCCTCATGTTCTAGGCCAAGTTTAGCAGGAAAGATTTATGTCTTTCAAACACCTACAGTTTATGAATGTGATTATACATGAGTGATCTTAAGTTTTCTGACACGAGGCCTTCTCTATTAATGCTAATGTGCTTATATTTAATTGGGAAGGGAATTAGGTAGAAGGTAATAAAATTTTATTAAGATGGATTTTTCCTTTTGGTCATTTTCTCCTTCCATTACAAATGAAAATCAATATGTGATTATAATACTGGTTGATATTAGGGTCAGAGTAACATCTGCATTTTGAATGAAGGAATTGGTTGTCTTTCCTGTATTTTCTGGTTCACAGGAGCAGAAATACAGCACAGTGTTAAAATTTACTCATCCGTTCAAGTGGGAAGATTTTAGGCAGATGGCTGGCTCATGTTCTGGGCAACCCTGCTTACATAGCATGAAACTTTAGAGGGGAAATGGCAACTGAGTAGTCATTGGGAATGAATCTGATCAAAGGGTTTTTATTGAAAGTTATTCTGCAAATGCCTAAGAGAAGGCTTCTGCATTGCACATTCTCAAGACAGGGAGATGAGGGGAGGCTATGTGAGATGGCAGTGCTGGT
The DNA here is from genome assembly GCF_000696875.1 of Nestor notabilis. Lineage (NCBI taxonomy): Eukaryota > Metazoa > Chordata > Aves > Psittaciformes > Psittacidae > Nestor > Nestor notabilis. The sequence goes on from NW_009914010.1 coordinate 7,858, forward strand.
GGCACGGCTGTTTGTCCCGGGCAGCGTCTGTGTGTGGGCTGCAGTATGTTCATATGCGGGCTTTGCTGTTTGCAGGGATGGTGGCTAGGGCTCACACTTTGGGACTGCACCTGGGTGTAGGTGATGATTGCGTTACATCTCAGCAGTTGGAGATAAAGGTGGTGACGGTGGTGCTGGAGCTTCCTTTTACCAATAGAAAAATAATTTTAAAAAACTATAACTGATTAAAACAAAGCTAAAAGCAAAGAGCCAAATTACAGCATCGCTGTTAAAGCAAGACCAACTGACTGGACTAAAAAATGTTAGCTCAATATATGTTGTTTTGTATGCGTGTGATGTTTACAAACCATGCATTAATCATCTCCAGCATCCAGCCAGAAGTTTTATTTTTAAATATTTTTTGTATTTTTATTTTAAAGACTATAAAATGGAATGTTCAAAACTTACCCGAAAACATCTGTCAGCTGCAAAATAAAAAAATAGCTTAGTTCCTTGTCCAGATGAGCACAACTTTTCAAATTAGACATTGTAAATGAAAGGTTAAGCCCTGACAGACCACGTCAAACTTTGGCCACAATGGCAGTGCTTTACAGTGACATGAATGGTCCTCTTTGAAGCCACTTGAACAGTACATTTTAGACTGTTCAGTCTCAAATTTCACATAGTTTCATAAGATCAACATAGGAAAAAGTTAACCCTTCCTTAAAAAGCAGCTAATGAGGGAAAGCAAAACTCTGGATGTCATAACTGCTCATTATCAAGATTAAGCACAAGTTCCTTTTACTCTTTTTTGGTGTTTGGTCGTAACAGCTTACATTTTCTTTCTGATAAAAACAGGCTACTCTGGAGTGTTTGTGTACAGTTATGCATCCTGAAAGGAATGGTGGCAGGATGGTGGCAGGACCCTAATTAAACAGAAATACGAGCAACTGCATTCTCAGAGAGGATGCTCATTAAGTTTTGATTAGGAGATAAAGATGCTCCTTCAAGGAGCTTAAATATTAGAATTATCATGGGCATTTTCTGGTTTGCTGTATATTATAACAACTGTCTAAACTGTAAATTAGTATTCCCTTTTAAAAGCTGATGCTTGTTTTCCATGGTAATAGCTCCATTCATGAGCAGCACTGTGGATGACAGAGTATTTCCCTTGGGAACTGCATGTTCTTACTACAGCTATTTTGTTTAAGCAATAACTTCCAGGCATATTGGAAATATGAGGTAGCAACCATGTATTGCATGCTGAGTATATACAGAGGACGTGCATCAAGATGTTTATTTAGAGCACTGCAGGGCCCAAAATACTGTGCTTAGAAGCAGCTGAATTTTTACTGAAAGTCTTGTGAAAGAGTGAACTCTTATAGCAATGCGCTTGTATATGGCAATGCTGCAGAATTTCCACATTAAGGAGCTCTGAAAAAATACAGGATTGGGAGTATGCTACAGAGGAAATAATGTGTTTAATTAATAAATCTACTGTCTTGGCTGCATTACGTTTTAATGGCTGTAGGTTTGTCTGTTCTGTGGATAAACAGGCTGTCCAGATGGTGCTTAAATGATACTTTGAAACTGATTTTCTTAAGAATATCTAAGTAGTCACCAAAGGATATGCTATTCTAAAATTAAGTCATATTTTTGCTGCAAGGCAGCTACATGTCCTTACAGTCTCATGGCTTGAGTTAGTTCAGTATCTGAAAGTGAGCAAGGAGGAAAGGAGATGATTCCCAGTAGAACTCCAGCACTGGATACTCTGGTCCTGTTTTTAAAAAAGTGTTTATTTCTAATGGTTTCCCTTACTGCCAGCCTGACAAAGTATGGATCACGTCCCTTCTTGAAGTGCTTAGTGCCGTATGCACGCTGACTGCTATGAGCAATCAAAATGACAGATAATTTACATACATGTTAATTTGGATACCTTTGGGGAACTTTTTGACATTTTCTTAATGTGCAGACAAAGTATTCTTTCTCTATGTCACTTGTGAAGATAAAGCAGTTTTCAGTTCAGAATTGAATGCAACCTTTATCTTCTGGTCTTTAACAAGACCTTAAAATTGAGCCCTCATAACCTAGATCTGAGTACAACTGATGCCTGTAGCCTTGTTCATCGCATGATTATGCTGTGACTAACTCAACTGTAACTAATGGCAGAAAATCCCCAGGGTGTAAATTGCCATCCAGCACGAAGGGATTATAGCCTTACCCTTAGTGGTGAAATGATTTTATCAGAGTTCACAGCATTTAGAACAATGTGGTGCCTAGCAGGAAATCTGTTTAATACAGGTAATATTTTTGCATTTTTGTTTTATCACTGTGCATACTTTTAATAGAAACATCATCATTCTCAGCCCATGTTTAGGAAGATTTTATTGAATTGTTCAGCATTAAATAAAATTTGTGAATGAGTATTAGAGTTTATAACATACAAAGTAAGAAATTCAGGAAGCTAGAATCAGTAGGTAGTTGGGTTTTTTTGTAAAACAACTGACAAATTTAGATGAAAGGGACTGGTAAATGCTTTTCTTTACAGCTGAGTATCTTAATATTCTTAGAAAGTAAGTACAACTGAGCAACATCTCAGGGTGGAGGTAGAAATGATAGTCCACATACTTCTCTGTCTCTCTCACCAGCATAAAAGTGTGCCTCATGAGTGCTTTGTTTCCCTTGTTTTCCTTTTCAGCTGATAGCTGTATCCTGTGTGCGTTGTCTATTAACTCCACACAAGCAATGTTTACTAAAATGTCATGTCTAATTGTAAGTGATAATGCTGTATGCATGATAAATGAAGAGTACAACGGAGTTTTCTTTAACCTGTTTCAGCTGCATGGAACTAAGACTAAAGGGCATTTCATCATGTAGGTAAATACACATATCCATTTTTATTCTGTTGACAGCAAAGTTGTCACGGACTGGGGCATATTTGATTATATCTGAATGCCGTTTTGAACATTCCAATATTCAGTCTGGGAACAAGCATTTACATACCAAAATGACAAAGAAAAAAAAATACTGTGCACATCCCCACTGTTACTCACTTGTTTAAAGCAACAGGATAAACTCCTGGTTCTGATGAGGTCAATAGGAATCTCGTGAAAAAGTATCCAATAATTCAAGGATTTCACCATAGTCTATTTTTCAAAGGCTTTCTTGGGAAATGTCTCTTCAGCTGTTGTTCTTAACGGTTATCATACTCTCTCTCCGCTTTTTCTCTTATCCTTTCCTGACAAGAGGATGGGTTTTGAAAGGCTGGAATAATCTCAGAATGCTTGCCTGTCCAGACAAAAGAGCTGGGAATCGTACTGTTTTCTGTTCCAGTATTAGTAGTTACTACTGATTTTATTACTGAAGACTGACTTTCCTTTGGAGTGTGAGCATATGCTTAAGTCTCTAAGGTTTAATTCATAAAGTTAAGCAGAGATTTAAGTAACTCATCTAGCAGACACTGGATGGAGCCCTACCCTCTGAGGATACCCATTTCAGCTACAGCCGATGTGGAAGCATGCTCAGAGATGAAGAGCCGCCCTAATGAATCCTTCAGGCATTTTCTCAAGAAACATTGAATCTAAAAATAGCACATGGAACAGCAGATGTGTCTCCATGTCCAAAGCAGATACGTTATGCCCACCACAGGAAGGACAGGGCTTTCCTATGGGACCTGTTTTGTAGAGACGTAAAGTCTGTGACTAGGGGAAATGCCTGAAATGAAAGGGAATGATAAAAATAAGATAATTCCAAAAACCAGTCAATCTGGGTTTGATTGCTGGATTCCTGTGCTGGAGAGTGGAGTTCCTCTGAAGCTGAATGTGTAGGAAAGAGGACTAGGAGCCAGCAGCTGAAGCCCCTAGGCACAATGACAACATGTTTTGGAAAGTTCTGGATGAAGTCTTTTGTTTCTTTATTATTCTGTGGTTGTGTGTCTATGCTGGAAATGCAGTTTTACTTCATCAACTACACTTCTCTATTTATAGATTTATTTTTTTTTTTAATCAAAATCATAGAGTAGCTTTGCCAGTGCTTATTACGCAGAAATAAAGTTAGGACAAAGCCGTTTAAAACTATAAATATTTTCATGCCTTTCCTTAATATATTGAGGGTTTAATTCTTAGAAAGAAAAAATTGTATTGGAGCACAAAGGTAATGTTTCCTTTTTTAAATGTAAGTAAAGGCATTTTTTGAGCATTCCAAACTTCCCTTTTCTCTTCTTACTCTTCCCTCAGGCAGGCAGTGGTAGCATCTGTCTTTGGTAAGAACAGATTATAGGTCAGTCAGCACACCAGGGCTTTAGCTAGCACTCTCCTTCCTTAGCTAAAGAAGATTAAACTGCTTCAACTGGCTGGTTCATTTTCATTGGCTTGAGAATTGGTAGATTGTTTTTATTAGGCCCTGGTCATTTTAAAAGTAGCCTAATGTGGTTAGTGCTTGTTTTGCTAATAGATTGGCTGGACAGTTTAGGGCTTGTTGTGCTGTCACTGATTACTAGCATTTTGAATTTGTTCAGAGGCTTAACATGTAACAGCTTGGTTATATTAATCTCTGCTTCTATTATAGTTGAAACACTGCCAACCTGTTTTTATTGAAGACTGTTCTAATGCATTCAGATTTTCTTTCAGATTATGTTGCAGATTCAAGAGATTGCGCATACATAATGGAATATTATGGGCTGGGTCCCATTCTGGAGAGGAATGTCTGTGAGTTATTTTCCAGTGTATTTGAAGAAGGGGAGTCTCATCTGCCCTACCAGCATCCACTCTTGAAGCATAGAACTTCCTGGAGAGTCTGGAAGTAGCCGTTACAGACTGGAGTATGTCCACATCCCAGTCAAGGAGGTAGGGAGCAAGTGTAGGTCTGGAGAAGAGCACCTGCTCTGCCTACTGCCCCTCGTATTCTCTGTCTCATCATAATCCATCTGATGAAGATGGAATACAGCCACTCCATCACTTCCAACTGCTGTAATTTCCATGCTGAAGCCAGATTCATAGGACAGCCTCTCCTTTACTGGGGGGTTCTCTCCTCTGATGATAATCTATTGAAAGTCCCATAAGGATGAGTCTAGTAGAGAGCACAGAAGTAAGGAGGCAAGACCTCAGTGCAGATGGTCCTCACCTTCACTGGATTACAATCCACATCCAGTTTGCCTTCACAAAAGCATCTTTGCCTCTTGCCTGCTTAGCTTTGGACTCCAGCTTTGTGTTTTGCATATCTTGGTGTCCTCACAGCATTGTGAAAAATATAGTCATGTGCATATGCACAACAGAGTCAGCCATTTCCAGAGCTTTGTGCTATTCTTGTGTATTCTGTGCATGTGTGAAGTTGTGTTATTTATATCTTACTGACTGTAAAAATGGCTGAAAAATGTTTGCTTAAACTTCAGAGCCAGGATTCTTTAAGTCAAACTGTTACAATTCACAGGGAGTTTTAAAAGCTTTTGAGTAAAAGATCACCTCATCTGGATATAGATCCACTTTCGTGGTAATTACAGTTCTGCTATCTTTTAAACTAGTTACTTCAGTTTTATCTGGGCAACTTGCTTCTCTTGCAGTGTGAAGTAGCCCCTCAAATCAGTATTGCACCCATTGTCAGCATTGACTGAAAAGCATCTCTTAGAATTGCTGGTACTTGTATCTGTCTCCTTGGGTTTTAGTTTTGCTGGATAGCCCAAAATTATCAGGTTGAGTACCTGCTGATATGGCAGCTGATATGGCTGCTGACAGCTTCAGGCTGCTAGAGGCTTTAAACCCTGTCTCATTTCTGTTCAGGTTGGATTTATTGCAGTCAGAGTGCCAAGGTGTAATTTACAGGAATGAGATCCTGGCTACATTAAATTCAGTGTCTTTTCTATTTGATGGTAAAAGTCTCACAGTCTTAAAAGGGTTAAGAATTTTCTTCTGACTCTCCATATAAGCTTTCCAGGTTAACCTGAAGTTTAGGGAGGTCTTTAGAATGTCTTCTCTAATAATTTCAAAGTTACAAAAAATTTTTGGGGTTAGATTGTCGTGTCTATTATTACTGTTAGTGAAAGGTTTAGGAGATGTACCTTCAGTTTGTAAGAGCAAATGAAACTAGGATGCTGATGAGTCTGCTCACTGCAACCACTGTTGGTGTTAAATCATGCCCATCTAGTGAATCATGTCTGATATTCCTGTTGCTTAGAAAACTGGAACACATGTTGCTGTAGATGGGATCTTTTCTAAATTGGGTGAAGGCAGTGGAAAACCTGCTAAGTTGTGGTAACATGGGACATGGGATTGGGTGTTTGTATCTGAATTTTTTCATGTATTTGTTCCATGAGAGATTCAGCAAAACTGCGACATAGTGCTTGTTGCTGAGTTTTCCAACAGAAAGCAGATGAGTTTGCTGTGACCTCCCCAACCCTCCAGCTCTGAACCCTTCTCCCCAGAGCACAGCCTAGGAGCTGCTGCCAGAGCTGAGAACCCAAGTCTGAGCTGCACCTTTCAGGACTGCATCATAGCAAGGAATGGTGGGGGGACATACCTATTTATTTTATCCCCTCCAACTGCTGCAAAGTGCTCTGTGCTGCTGGCACATACAGGAAAGAGGGACAGAAGTGCATAAAAGCTGTTAAAAATTTCTGGGCACTGGAAACCATTACTTATCTCTTCCCAGTATCTCCCTCCTCCTCATCTTCTGTGCCTTGCAGAATTTATTTTTGTTGTCTTTGTGGTAAGCACAGATTGTTAGCAGTGTCCCTGTACAGCCCAAATACAAAAGCAGTTTGGAAAACATTAGTTTAAAAAAATATTCCTACAGGTATTTTTAAGAGTTGTTTATTTAGCTGTAAGTAAAACAAATGGAAGAAGTGGAAATAAACAGATATTTGTTTATGTGAATAGTCTTATTCACATAATGTGTAGAGCTGTAGAAACTGATTGTTGTATGTGTGAGGCCAGTAATAATCATAACAATTAACAAGTCAAAAGGCCATCTTTTTCCTTCACTGAAAAAGATTAACACCAACCAGCAAATGCTCCAGTAGTAGCTGTGCCAGTTCTTCATCCTCGAGGGCAATATTATTTCCTCTAGAGCCATATTGAAAAAGCTACCTAAGTTTTCTCAATGCTATTATGGCTTTGCACTTGATGATCAACTAAGTTGGGTGGGTTTTTAAAATTTTTTTATTTATTGACATAGGCTAATTTAAACATTATTGGACAAGACAGTATTTTAACTTGTCTTTCAACATGTCATCGTCTCATGAGGCAAACTTTTTTAACTTCCACAGGAGTATGTACTTTCTTGGTATTTGCACAGTGGACACATCAACATCACTTAAAAACACAAATACTGTGTGAGCTGTTGAGGAGAATCTTAGGTGTCATCCAATTCACTACAGTACTACTGCATACAGGTACTAACATCAGGCATGAAAAATTCATCTATTTGCCTCACAAGAAGGAATGAAAGGAACATCAGTAAGCAACCCAGAGGAGAGGGGTGCTGCCCTGAGAGGTGTCCTGTCAGAGTCCTCGTCCTGCCCTGGGCTGAGCCTGCCTGAGGACTGGTGCTTCCTTCATTCTGGCATTTGTGTACGTATGTGCATCCCAAAAGAGATGAGCAGAGGCTAGGTCACACACTGCAGTCTTGAGCCATTTTTGAATGCCCCAGAGTTTAGCTATTTGTCCATAAGCATTAGTATATACTGTATCATAGAATAGTTTGGGTTGGAAGGGACTTTCAGAGGTCATCTAGTCCAGCCCCTTTGCAATGAGCAGGGACATCCTGAACTAAATCTGATTGCCCAGAACTACATCCAGCCTGGTCTTCAATGTCAGCTCAGAAATGTCATTCCTCAAATTCCTAGTCTCTACATAGGACCTGCCATGAGACAGCTCAGCTGTTCATCTCCTACCTCAGTGACACAATCTCTGGCAGTCTCTTCAAACTAATTTCTTTATTAGCCTAAGCATCTTCAAATAATTAGATATAAAAGCTATTGTCAGCAATTTCACATGCAGTGATGCAGCCTGAGTTCTGAAAACACATGGACATCAAAAACTCTAAGGAGCAGGCATTGTCTTTAGAGGAGAAAGAAAAGATGTTTCCTTTTATTCTGTAATCATGAAACGAACATAATCAGAATAGCTACCATTTCAGCCAGCCTCCATCAGGATTCAAGGGACCAAAAATAGTAGCGTTCAGTCCTTTCCCTGCTGGACACCAGCAGCACTAGTACAATCCAACATGTACCTCGGAGCTTGCTCTTCTAGGTGGGAGGGTCTAGGAAAATACAAGGTATTAATTGTCAGATTTTCTTTCATTCCTGTAAATGCATTTCCTATAGATTAGTGTAGCTGAAGTGTTGGGGACACTGCTCTTTTTAATAAGCTCTTCAATGAGATCTTTTGCTTTTTAGCTTTGTACTATGACAAAAGTAGCGTGCTGCAAGCTATCTGACATACAGGTAGTTGTGACCTGAAATAAGTGACCTGCCTGTAGGGCATCCTTCCTTTTTTTTTATATTTAATTGAGAAAAGGCTACAACAAAAATGACCTACCCATGGGACAGCAAGATAGGAGAGTGTCAGTGCAGTGTAACTGGGTGGAAATAATTTTGACTAGCTCGGAAGTAGGAAGAATGGGAATCTGCCCTCTGATAGCCCCCAAACTCAGTTAAGCTCTTTGATCAGCACCTGGCTGATGTCCTAGCTTGTTCTCTTTTTGTGTCTTTCGGCTTCTCTCTTCTATTTTTAATCAGCAGGCTTTCCAAGCTTCCTTCTCCAGGAAGCACAGGAACCATTGCTTCCTTTTTTGCATTCATCCGTCTTGTTTTTTTAATACAAGAAAAAGGAAGGTTGGTAGGGATTTTCATTTACTGAGACTCAGTGTGTTGGTCTGTACATTAAAGTTCTGCCAGGATCTGCCCAACCACTATTTTAATTGTTCTGTGAGACTTTATCCTTAAGGTGTGTCCATCTCAGTGTTGAATTGAGATAACCTTGGAGGAGCTGACGCAATCCCAAGTTTGATGGCTTTCTGCATACTTCAGTGCTGCTGTATACCAATAATTACAGTGCTAATTCTTCTCTTATGTAAAGTGAAGCACTGTCATTTTGTCTTCCATGGCAAAAATTAAGCCTTAACTAGTGTAAACCATACAAACTTCATAGAACTTTGCCATGATCAACATTTTTGCCACAAAGCATAAGCATCTGGAAATTTCAAGCTCCCCAGGTTAAGCCTGAACAAACAGGGTGTAAGTCGCTACATCATTCTAGCCCTGACATGGGCTGAGCAATCCGTGAGCATTTCCTCTTAGCCACAGACACAGAAAAGACTCTGGCAGGGGCCACATAGAAGTTCCTTGGTGACTTATATGGTTAATTTTTTTTGGTTTTGCAATAAATCAACACAAACTTACTAAAGACTACTTCATTCATCAGTGACTATGACTATTGTGCGAGTATAGCGATTTCTTTGTATTTATTGTCTAAACTCCCAGGCTTACAGGAGAAGCCCTGTTTTTCTTAAAGCCATAGAATCCTTCTATCTTTCTAAGGGCTTCAATTGCTATTTTTGGGGGGGTTTGTTTCTTGTGGAAAACCTAAATTTCTTTTATTATAGTATCTGCAAAGCAGATGCCAAACCTCCTGTGTCTGAATTGTGTTGTATGTCTGTAGTGAATCATAGAACTGTTCAGGTTGGAAAAGACCTTTAAGATTGTCAAATCCAGTCATTAACCTGGCATTGCCAAAACCACCACTAAACCATGTCCCTAAGCATGCTTTGCTTAGAATAACACATGTACAGAGCTGGCTGAATTTTCTCTCATTGCATTGGATGAACTTGGAGCCAAATTACAGAAGCAGGATAACTTTTCATATTGCACTATCTCCACTTTGTATGTGTGCCCAAGCTGTATGCACTGCATATACTGACGCATGTCTGCAAAGGGCATTATAAGCAGATCATGGGCCGTACCAGCCATCCTTTCCCATAGCTGTGACTAGTGCTGGCTGGCCCCAAGCGTGAAAGAGGCAGAAGCACTTGGGAGGGAGCTTGAGGACTGCGTGCTGCCTTTTCTCATCTTACTTGTGTAACCGTGGCTATAAATTTTTGGACTAATGGTGCAACACTTCTGGTGAACCAACAGCACAGCCACATGGACCTGATAAATTCATACAATGTAATAGTGGGTCGCTATCTCTTAAGTTAGTTATTGTTAAGAAGGGTAACAAGATAACAGTAGTTATATGAACATTTTCTTTTTAGGGCGCATCTTTCAGGTTCATCTGTTCTTGGCTGCAGTGACTTCCTTTGGCAGTGACTTTCTGAATTACAGGCTGATGTAAAAGTGTTTCCTTTATGAAATTCTGATCATCGACATTTTTATTTTCTGAAGAACTAATTGACTCTTGTGCTTTCAACTCTGCTTCACCTCACAGCATTTTTTACTTTTTTTTAAACAACTTTATTAACTGAATTACGTGTTTTCTTTCATGTCTCTCTTCTGTGCTCAGGATTATCAAATTCAGTTAAAACTTACTAGTAAGTATTTGTACATTACTGCTGCTAACACTTTACATAATGCAGATTAGTTCTAATTTCAGGGATAAATATATTGAATGCAGACTGTAAATACTCTTGCTAAAATAAATATTGTTGTTAAACTCATATTACCATGAAGGAATTCTTTTGAGTGATTACCGTATTTGATGAATTACCACTCTGATGCTTTGCATTTAGAGAGGTAATTATTTGCCATATTTAGGGAACACTAAAGGTAATTGAAGTATATTTCTCAAACAGTAGAGTAAGGATGAAAGCTTCTGATACACTGTCCTACATTTTGGAGAGAAGCCAAGCACAATATTTAAAACATCTTTTTCTTCTGCAGACCATCCAGTTACTGTATCAGTTACTACATGAGTAAGAATAAGCAATATTTTTCAAAATTAGCAGAAGAATAAAGAGCTAAATAAAACCATCAGTGAATTTAAAGTGAATACAAGGTGAGCCAACAAAAATGGAGAATGAGCAAAGATCTAACCATTCCATCTGGACATTCGCAATCCAGAAGGGATTGCAGCTCTGTCAGAAGAGGGTTAGTGTAAAACAGCTTGACTCTTAGAAATCAAGTTCAGCATAGTGCAGTTGTTGTTGATCAAATGCACATTTTCCAGTAAAACCATCTGCAATGTGATTTGAGTCTTGCCTGACCAGAATGTAATGAGAATGCACTGGTGTGTTGCAGTAACTGAGTTTCTGTGCTACTGTTGATAACTTCAGTGATTCTTTTCATAAAATCAGAAAATAATCAAAGTGCTGCCTGTGTAGGAAGTGGGAATATTTGGAGAAAGTTGAACTGTCTCAGCGATCTCTATTTGAAAGGGATGGAGGCAAAGCAACACTTTGAATTGCCAAAGGGTTGATAGCCATAGCATGGCAGTTATCCAGCTCATGGGAAGAAAGACAGACACAGCATTCACAGACACCACCTGGTTGGCCTTTGCAGATAATACCTTGCAAACCTGTAAAACATGGCCATTCCAGCACTGCCTTTGCCATTTGCAGATTCAAGTAGATGTCTGAGGAAATCTTTGCAGTTCTGAATTGAACAGCTGCACTGTTATTAGAAGATTCAGAAAACCTACAAAAGACCTCATGAATTTCTAAAGACTGAAATGAGGAGTGTGCAGAATAACATCTGCTCATGTTTCCTAAGGTCTATTGTTGCATCTGCCCTGACAAAGACTTCTAAAGAATGCACATTGTTTATATGTTTTCTAAACACTTCATGAGACATCATTTCTAACAGCTCATTTGAATATCCAGGAATATCCTTTCACACAAATTCCCTCTGCAATCAAACAGGAATTAAGAGGAAAATCTGTTCTTGTTTTAATACTTGAAAAAGAAATCTGCTGAAAATCAAACAATTAGAGTTGCCGGAGGCATTGATGAAAATGGTTGGGAACCAAATGATTAGTCTCTTTCTATGATTTTCCTGTGCTGTTACATGAAGCTTTTGTAAGTTTGCTCCCACTAGTAACTGGGGGGAGGGGAGCATACACTGAATTTTCAATGCTTGTAAAATCTTACAGGCTTCAACAGTACTAAAGTGTTTCAATTACGTTAACAAGAGCGAAGAGATTACAGGGAAATGTATCATCTTTTTTTTCCTCTTCAAAATACTCTGAACAGTAGCAGAGACAATTATGACAATACTGAAAGTAAAATTATTGATTTAGCTTCTGAACAAACTTTGGTTCTTCATCCTTCTCAAAGTGTTATCAAGGTCAGAGTGTTATTTTTTAAGATGGAATTTTTTTCTTGGAGAAGCTTGAAAAAGGCAGTGCTCTAAGATAAGCTTTAAAAAATCACTAAGCTGTATGGGGATTGTGTAGTTAAAACAGAAGTACTTCTGCTACTAGAAAAAACCTCCTGCAGCACATTTGTTTAAATAGGCTGCCAAAGGAAAACTTCCCCTTGAACAACATCACAGACTGAAGAACATTCTCAGTTATGGGCAGTTGATTCTGTAGGTGGGTGCTCTCACAGCAGCTCCCTTCTGCTCTTCTGTCCACTTTCAGACTTCATTTTCTTGTGGGGCATTACTGTATCTCAGTCTGTCTAGTCCAGTTCCCGCCTTACTTATTCTGCTACAGAATTGGCACAGAGCAGCTGCAGTGGCCGGTGTGGTTAGGTTTGGGCCCTGTGGGTGCTTTTGTTACATTGCATTTTCTTCCTCCATTCTGTCACCAAGGTTAGTGAGCAAACAAAGACTTTGTTTAATGTTACACCAACATGATCATGAGATTTAAAACGTTCACTTTCTTCTGTGTGATTCAGCATTACCTTGCAGGTACATTGGGTATGCTTGCCAACGTACTGACAAGTTCCCTCTTGATTGACATTTTCTAATTGTTCTGGGCTCTTTTCTCTTCTTTATCTCTTCTTCATACTCAAGCCACTGCTTTTAATTTATTTTTTTCTATGTAATTCATACTGATTACTGTAGGCAGTGGTGCTGAAAATTTATGGGCTGTGCTGCCCTCCTGCAAGAACCTGGCTTCCCAGATCAGAATGGTTGGGTGCTCTATTTGGGGTTGGCACCTTCGACCTTCTGCAGTTTAGGGGGCAGATATGGCACACTGCCTGCTCTTGTACATTGCTTGTCATGAAAAGAGAAGAGCAATGTGTAGTCTTCATGTTAAATGAGGGTTTTGTTCTCAGAACCACTGATGTTGGATATTGGGATGTAAGAAATTCAGCTTGTGCTTAGGAACTGCAGATTTAGTCAAAACATGATGTCCTGGTGTTTAGCAGTGCTGCTTCTAAACTGAAGCCCTCTGACTTTTTAAGTACTGCCAGGAGTTTGTGGAAGAGCCAAGAGTAATTTTTGTTCCCGGCTGACACTGGAGCAGTGCTGCAGTGCAGAGTATCATCATCCCTTACAGCACTCCACTTCCATTAGACCAGAGTAGGATAAAATTTAAAACATGATAAAAGTGATAATTTTAACATCTGTATTAATAATAATATTTCAATGTTCTTTTCTGGATGTGCATAAGTATTATTTCAGTATTGTCTCTAAGTTATGCAACAGGCCTTTTTGTCACTTTGAATAATTGGAAATTGAAAAATCTTCCCCATCTGTTTATAATAAAAAGCATCTGTTCAACATCTGCCAGAAAAGAAAAAAAAAGTCTTTGGTGGAAGAGAATCTTTGGATTAGGGAAATTGGTCTCAGTTCAGAGGCCAGAAATCATTGAGGGAACCTGCATAATCTTCATTTTCAGATTTTGAAAGAATGCACTTCCGGCAGAGGTAGTTACCTAGGAGAAGAGGGAGGGCTGTTGAGCTCTGCTTCTGCCTTGGCATACAAAATCCTCCTTTCCAGCCATTGTCTAACTCTGCCTGAAATTAATTTATTCTTATACCAACATTAATAAGAATCACACATTCATTATCAAATCACACCACTTCAGATATTGACCTATATTTTATAAAACAGTTCTTTACAATTGTATGCCAAGTCAAGTCTGTTAACGTCTTTGCTTTGGGCCTTAACTGAAGCCTTTAAAGTCATCGATCCCTTTGGAAGGTGGGCATCTACATCCATAATCAGTCTCTTTGTCCACTACAAAATGAGGTTAGTTCATATTCCTCCAAAATTTCTATAGTATTGTAAATAGCATGCCTTTATAATCTAACATCCACTCTGTTCTCTTTGACTTTTTTTGTCACTTTTGAAGCAGTAAGAAAATTATACATTGATTGTAGACAAAGGCTTTTTACTATTGATATAATCCCAGTCTGTAACAGAGAGTTAGAGACAGCACGTTTCTTAAAATACCAGTGTTTTTACCATGAACCATATACATGAAATGCTTTTTCTGAGAAAGACGAGATCTGAGCTGAACTGCAGATTTCAGTATTTGTAAGTAAAGCAGTAAGTGGAATGAAAAAACAAAATATGTTGCTATCTTTGTTATGTTTCCAGAGTCTTTTGGCATAAAGACAGTATAAATAAAAATTTGGAATATTCTTTGCTAGTCCCCTGTAAATGCCTTTCAAAGACCCTGCACGCTGGCTGCCAGAGAAGCACAGGAAAGCAGTGAAGCTAAGCTCTCCTGCAGGGCTTGTGTTCCCTCTGATCAAACCCAAACGACAGCATGAATCTTCCCTTTATTTCCCTATGTCATTGCTCATACATTACCACATGAAGCTTTTCTGAGCAAATTTGGCTTCTTAACAGGTAGCAGGAACACACTTGATAAGCAGCCTGGAGTAAGTAACTACAGTATCATCTTCCTCTGCTTTGGTTTCAGAGCACTTGTTCTCTGGAATGCCTAATGTCACTGACATGAAAGCATGGAAATTCACATTCTGCTGGTTACAGAGCTAAGCTAATTCTGTTCTTAAGTGGATATGCCATAAAGTAGTGGAAGCTCCTACAAGATAGCAGAGCTAGGCAGTATTTAAACATAGGCTTCCGAACATTGCCTTTAATAAATTACAAAGATTTTTATTAAAATGAAATTTTTGGCCTTATTTTTTTAAAAAATCTATTAAAGTCTATTTACATTTGATTTCATCCTTTCATGATGCAGAATCTTCTATTTTGTCTTCCTTTGGCTCACATATGTGAAGGACTTGGACTAAAATTATTATATTATATTATATT